>NC_072732.1:126534733-126649018 GCF_026930045.1 Uloborus diversus
AATGTTGTACGTAATAAAAAATTAAAAAATTTGGATTTTTTTTTTCTGGAAATGCAGTTTTTTTCTCAAAAATGTTTATCTTTTTCTAGCTCTTTAAACCATAAATTTGAAGCTAAAGGCACGTAATAAAAGATACAATAACGCCCAAGATGAATTTAGTTTTAAAGATTTCACGAAATGGGAATTTTGCGCATTAATAGTTTAAGTTTGTTTATTTGCAGGACAACAAATTATATCGTAAATATCAGAAATTCCATTCAAGAAACATAAAACTCTAATGACAATATTTTGTGCAAATGTCTTAGAAAGTGCACTCAAACATAAGTATGTCTGCTTTTAATTCAAAATTATTAAGACATGATTTGAATTTTCTTACCTAAGTGAAAACATTCTTTCTAGAAATTATTGCTTTGAGCATTTTGGGCTTTTTTTTTTTAAAATGCGCAATATAAATATTGCCAACATACTTAGTATATCATTTGGAGTTTTTAGTTATTCTGTCGCATATCGGAATACATATTTTTTTACTATCAGGTGGTTTCTTATTTCATATTGGATCACATGTGCGGATCTTTATTTTGAGATATACTCGTATAATTACTCATACACTCTTGCACTTGCGATTTCTAAATGATTCAATACTTTGCATGGAATTCAATGATTTTTGATGGAGTTATTTTATTTAAATCGGTTGTTTTATATAGTAAAATAATATAGTACTTTTTTTGCAGATTAATATTTCTTGCTTTAAGCAACGATTTACCACTATCATTTAGGCATTAAGTCCGTAGACGAGCAGTAGCATATACATTTCTGGGTGGTCGGAGGCAATCCGTGTGAGCACTGTTTGATTTATAAATGTTGAATCTCTAGCAGTCAGAAAGCCCTCAAAGTTTCTATTACAACTAAATATGTCTGAGAGGTAGTGGTTCATTTCGTGGTATGAATGATGAAGAATTACGAAATGATGATGGTCTTTCCATCTACAGTGTATTATCTGAACCATGGTGTACAACCCGCTTAGTTGACTATAAGTTAAAAGAATATCTCACTTGCTTTACAAATATTAATATCAAACCGTTTTAACTATTGTAATTTCGAACCTGAACATAGGACAATTTTGATTTGACTGTTGATGCACCAAACCTGTGTTTTGGTACTCGTATTAAATGAAAGTTAAGCAGTTTCAATTAAATCAGGTAGCAAATTGAACTTGTCTTCGGTTTTCTGAATAGCATTAGAGATAAGAACATCTTTCTTTGAAGTGTAAACTAGTTTTTCAAATGTTAGAGCAACATTGTAAAGAGTTCAAGATTTATTATCTTCTACCATTAGATCATAATTACAAAGAACATGTATTTAAAGGGGGAAAAAAAAGACTACATTTCACAATGCCGTCAGTAACGCAGTTTTCCAAAAGTTAGGGGAAAAAAACAATCTTCTAATATATTGAATTACTTAAAATATTTAATTTCAAACCATCAGCGCATATTGAATTACAGGTGATTTTATATGTAACCCTTTTGTAATTTCATCAAAGAGCAACGGAAAAACTTTTAAAACAACTTTCGACGAGCACCGATCTAACGCCCTGTTCGATGCTTATTCCGTAATACATCCTGTTATAAAAGACTATAATTTGTCATTTTTTTATCTAAAAAATATTCAGTTTATAAACCCAATAAAAACGATTTTGGTGTTTTATCTTTATCAAACCATCAAAAACACATGATCCGCTTCTACAAAATATAAAACACTTTAAATATACATGCTATTAAATATTAACGTGCATTTTTTTGCACATGAACTCTTACGTAATTCGATTAAATGTGTCTATTTACAATCATAATTTAAAAACATTATTATTTATTGAATTAATATTTATTGAATTATTTTTGTTAGTTAACCCGCAAGAACACGCGCTACTCGGATGAACATGAGAATGCGCAAGGGGTGTTCTGCACCCCAGTAGAGAAAGCAAAAAAAAAAATTTTTTTTCACTGATTTTTTAAAACTTTCTTATACAAACATAGTTATTACTTTAAAATTTGCAAATCAACCTATTTAATGACTGACTTTCGCCAAATTAAGACAAAAAATTAAACTTTATTTCATATAATAAAAACTCACTTACATTAGTTGATGAATTCGGTACACATGGCATTAGAAAATTTTATTTAAACAAATTTAAAGCTTTTCAAAAAAGATTTTCTTGGCCGTTCTTACTACCACAGAGATAACGGCACTTGTATAACACATTTTTTTTTTTCATTTTTGGTGTTGGCTCCGTTGCAAAATTACTTCTCAAATTGTATTTTTGTTTGCTGCTTGACATCGTTCTCGGATCCGCATGGTTCTTGACAAGTTGAACGACCAAATCTTTAATGAAGGGACTCCACTTTTTTAACTATTTTTTTGAGAATCTTTGATTAAGAGCAGCAAAACACAGCAGTTGGTTGTAGCTATGTTTAGAAGAGACAAAAGTGACTTTCAAACCAGCTACACCGAGTTTGATCCATTTTCAAATAAGTGAACTTAAAATGTTCCAATAACAAAGTTGTGCGGGGTGTCGAAGACCCCCTTGCGCGTCCTCGCGGTTCAAACTTTAACTAATATAACATACATTTTATTAATCCAGAAGTTCCTGCTGGTACGCACATCTATGGGTATACAAAAATGGGTTAGATAACAGTCGAACTCGCTTATTAGAATATCGGTAAAAATAATATTCCGTTTAATATAATACATTTTCAATGCACCAAATCAATGTAATGTGTCATTTTGATCCAGTTTAAAAGAATATCCCGCGTATTAGAATATTTTTTCGGCTATTCTATTAAGTAGGTTCGACTGTATGGAAAAAATCAAAAGTTCTGCTCCATTTTCTTTTTTAGGCCATTGCTCTGTTAAACAGGCATTTTTTCAGCACGTGGCAGATCAAATATTTCATTAAAAAGTAACAAACAATTAAAATAAAAATTAAAACAGTTTGTTGTAAATTCACAAACAAATGAGTGATTTCATAAGCAATAACTGCTGTTTAGTATATTTTAAAATGTTTACTTTTATTGAAATATATGCACTGGTGACAAGTAATGAAAAAACGAATGCATACTATACACTCAATCACAAACATCGCATTAAAATGTATGTATCATTATTTAATAACAAAATTTCACTAAATTATGTGAAACAACGTAAATCATTTCCTTAAATAATTAAGCAAATCAGTGCCTCCAAATTGCACGAATCTAAAAACACCTTTTAACTTTTCTGCAACAAGCAATTACGAGGCTTTCGCTCCATCCGAATCATTAATATCATTAACCTACCAGCCTAAAAATAGGATGTTCGCATGAACGAGCCGCAGACGTGATGAATTAAAAATGCGGTAACCACTGCTGATGAATCCGCCGGTTATGAATCCCCCTTTCAATTTGGAGGCCGGGTGTCTTTTCATGTTTTATGCTACTGTGCAAGGAGATTTCATTTATAATAGAAGTAGCGTAAAAGTTACTTGCGAGATGACACAGCTTTTATTCAGAGTATGAGGATAATTACTCCATTCATCATGTGTTTAGAGACTCTTATTGAAAAGTAATGGTTCAAGTCTGAAACAATATTGTTACACCTAAAATAGCAACGTAGGAGGAATTTAAAATGCAGTTGATTCGAATTTAAGTAAAAAATAAATATATAAACAAATATATTTAAAATTATTGCATAAATAATTAAACAAATAGTTAAAATAATAACTCAATAAATAAAACAAATTCATAAATGACGAGCTCAATTCTCATAAAAATGTGCGTCGTATTTTGATCTGAGATTCGTCCGTGGCTCTGTGGTATAATCTTCGTGTTCTAAGCTACATGTTCGTTTCCCTGCCGGTGCCCTGGGTGTTATTTACTTTTCTAGTACTGTAAATATTTCCTGTGAGTTTCCGGAAACAAGACGCTATGCATGCAGTCCTCTATGTATGTGAAACATTACCTTCTGTATAAATGAGTAAATAAATAAATACATTTTGTTATTGTTATCATGCTTTACAGTGGAAGTGCAATTAAACTTCGAAAATAAACAAATATCATTTGTAGTGTAGATTTCTGTGTAAAAGAGCATATTTTAAGTTGGTCCACTGATAAAAAATAGGAATCATAGTATATTAAAGGAAAAAAACATAAAGAACAGTTTTTGACTGCCTTATTCAAATGAATCAACACAATTTTAAAGAAACGAATTAAATGTGAAGACAATGTAAAGAAGAGTTCGAATTGAAAATAGATTAAATGACATTTCTCTCATAAATCATAAGTAAAACTGAAAGCACTAAACTAAATGTATCAAATAGGGTAAAATAGCAATGATAGAATATTTTTATAAAGTAATTAAACGTCACAAACTATTTGGAATTCACAGCATAAAAATTAAACTTTTCATTAATGTTCTTTGTCACTTCAAACTTTCAAAGTATTAACAATGCGTCTCATTTTGACCATTTTGCAATTGGAAGTATTCATAATTAGAAATGCAGGAATGTAAAGCCCCAGAAACTTGTAAATTAACCTAAAGTAGAACACACAAGTAAGATAAACCATTAACCATCGCACAAAAAAGACCTAATAGCTTTAAAGAATCATAGAGAGAATCTTTTAAAGTCAACAACTTGAGCGGATAAATTTAAATCTTGTTAAATTGCTTCTTGTTCGCTAAAGTGAAAAAAAAAAAAAAAAAAGATAAACTATAGAGAAGACAAAAACCCTTTGTTACGCAAATCCCAAAAAAGGCAAACTTTATCTTTAAAACAAAAGAATTTAAACTGAGAAAAAGTAATGGGTATCAAAACAGATGGGTGTCTTTAGAGCGAAACAAAAGTATACAAATCGTTTGAAATTTACCTGCTCCGGAAGTTGACTTTAAATTGAAGATAGCACTGGTAATTGTTAACCTCAGCATTCAGGGATGAGTTTTTATCAAATTGTGTCTTTGGTGTTAAAGTTTTTTTTTTTTTTTTTTTTTTTTTGTATTTGTTCTCTGGAATCTGTTTGCATTTCATTCATTATGGCAGAAAGATTAAATACCGTTAAAGGCTTGCTCTTTTTTCCTCCAAACTAAGTAATGATCAAAGTGAAAAATTGGCATTATGAATTACAAGGTAGAGTAAAATACAATAATGTCTTTGTTTGATAACGGATTTTTTTTCTAAATTTGTGTTTTATTTATTTGCTTTTTCACATTTAACTCGCTATGCTTCGTCAAATAGGTGAGTAATTATTCACAATTGATCAAAAGAAAATTTGCGTGTAAAGCGTACATCGAGTGACAAACAAGGAAGTGCAGTTACATATTTTGACCTTTTTTTTTTTTTTTTCGCCTTCTTTTAAATTTTGTTCAAGAAAAAACAGCGTAAAGCATTAAAGAAAACATCATTAAAAGGTAAAGAAATGAAAATAAGACTTGGATTATTTAATAGAAAGTTAAACCGCGAAAGAAAAATAGTTTATTAAAAGTAAATGCAGTATTTTTTTATTACATTTTATTTTATTTTTCTAATTTTAAAAACAGAAAACGCGACATCTTGTAAATCTACCAACAGCAGAACTGTCAAATGTACGTGATACGATAATCTCGCGAGTTTCTTGTGAAAATCCTCAAACTTTAGCTCTTCCATTTTTATTAAAAACCTAGTAATAGATCCTTGCTGTTATTACTCGTTCAGCTTATAATCAAAATAAGCGATTTTTGTTTTTAATTTTATCATAGTTATTCTAAAATTTATGGCATTGATCAGCATGATGAGTGGCCAATGCAGGTTTATCAGATGAAAATATAAGTCAATTATATTTATTACCTTATATTTTTCTATATGTGAAATTTATAGTTTTGCGATTGTTATTTTTAATACATTGTATTTCTTGAAGTATAAACATCTATCTATAAATGAGGCAGTGAAATGCAAAGGGATGTAAGTAGACATTTTTAAGTTTTGACTAAAACGTGTTTAAACATAACATCCTAGGTAGGCTTTCATTGATTTTTTTACTAAATGATGCTGTACAGCAGCACCTACCAGGGCTACTAGAACAATCTCTTGTTCCAAGACAGAGGAGAACCTACTATTAGAACTAGGAGACGTTCACCTACTATTTGTCCTGGTTATCTCCAAATTTTTAATTTTGCAACTTACATCCCTTTGCTTCTCACTGCCTCGAATAATAAAGAAAATAACATTTTTTGGACGTGACGTATTACCTCAAAGAGAAAAAAAAAATCTGCGTAAAATTCATACTAAAAGAAATTTAGAGCTTTGTTGATATGCGAACTCGAGTAATCCAACTAAAATACATTGTACTTGTATCAATCAGTATTGTATTTATTTGAAAAACCGGGAGACAAAAGTTACCGCGAACAAAAGCTAATAAACGTCGTCATTAAAAAAAAGGGGGGGGGGGGAAGCAAGAAAGAAAGAAATAGTGATGAATGAAGAAGGAACTAGTTCATGAGAATTCACGAATACAAAATATAAAATACCATAAACCACACAAAGAAAAACTCTCCGCCACGTAAAGTAAACTATATCGAGTTACAAACATGTAATAAAACGAGAAATTAGCTTTTAAATGATTAAACTATGAACTTTAATTTTAACTTTAATTTTAAATGTTATAATTTAAACAAACTATATTTGCCGAGAAAATATTTCATAAGTGCAAAAAGGATAATTAATTGCGCTTGGAAAATAATGGCATCTGTGTTATAAAGTTGCATAATGTCTGGGCAGTGTTGTCTCATGAAAATAAAAATTCAAAGTTTTAAAAACTACATTTTTACTTTATTTAGGTAGATATCAACTGGTAATGTGATGACACAATTCTAGTTGCAAAAATTATCTTTCTTTTTTGTTTGAAGTTCAATTGTAAATTGAAAACAGTGCACATAAGAGTCACAAATTATTGCAATGCAAATAATAAAAATAATAATTATAAAACTATTAATAATGGAAATGAAAAACCATACAATGTCGTCAGTGAGTGTAATGAGTGTTTGGATTGTTTGAATACCTTATATCAGGGACTCTCAACATGGGGTTTGTGGACCACTAGTGGCCCGGGAAAAATTTTCATGTAGTCCCCGGACAGCTGTGAAAGTAATATTACTTTTATCGTACGTGGTCCGCACAGGATTCGGTAGAGTACCAAGTGGTTATCTGTAGTGAAAGGGTTGAGAACCGCTTTCTCATATTATGGTAGTCACAGAAATTTTAATTGGTTCTGTATTTCAGTAATCTATCCACTATAATATTAAAATCTGTTCGCGTCCGTCTGTCTGTCTGTCTGTCTGTCTGAAGATCGATCTCCTCGAGAACCGCTGTGAATCGAGAGTCGAACGAGATACCGATCAATTCGAAATTTTCCAAAGAAAACGATAGAACCAATCTCGTAATTGTACGACTTTAATTAGCGGAGATATTAATTAAAACGTTAATTAACATAACGTTATTCAGGGATTTTTATTTCTTTCCTGTTGCCATTTTGCGTATGAGCAAATAAAATTCTAATAATTGTTTTAAAAGAGATTTTTTTGGCTGCTGTCCTAATCTTAAAACAACGTTTCCATCTAGAATTTCATTTCAAATTAGTTTAAAATTGGTTGCTCTATTCGGATATAGCCTTTATTTTATCGTCTGTCCTTTTTTTATTTTTTTACACTCGACGTTCTTACTCCTTTCAGCGTAGGAAAGTTGTTTCTTTAGATATGTTTATTGATTGTAGTGTAAGTTTATCGTTCACCGGTCTCATATTTTGATACATTTAGGATGTGCGACTAATTATGTTTATTTTGCTGAACTTTTTCCCGTTACATGGGTGAGTTTTCGAATTGCAATAACTTCCTTTTTCTTTCCTGTTTCTATTTTTGAAATACAGTTTGTATCGTTAAAAGAACA
The DNA here is from genome assembly GCF_026930045.1 of Uloborus diversus. Lineage (NCBI taxonomy): Eukaryota > Metazoa > Arthropoda > Arachnida > Araneae > Uloboridae > Uloborus > Uloborus diversus. The sequence continues at coordinate 126,542,679 of NC_072732.1, forward strand.
CGTTAAATTAAGATTGTTTGGATTTCTTTAAGTGAAACAGAGTTGAATAAAAAAATTGTTTTTAAGGATTTTAACTAAAGCTAGCTTGGAATCTGATGACTTGATATTAAATTAATGCTTATTGGTAATTAATAAGTCTTGGTGCTTTAGTTTCACGTAATCAACAAAAAAGTGTGTGTCATTTTATGTAAAAAGCTGATTGTGATTGTACATAAATATTTCAGATATATTCTATCAGATTTAATCCAGTTTAAAGTGACCAGAGATTATAGTTGATAATGCATATATTTTCATCTTTTGTGCTAATTGAAAACACTCATAACTTGTATCCGTGATAACTATGATTAACGTTAAAGAGAATTTTGACAGAAATATGCTCTACTGGTGTTTTACGAACCTTGCATTAAGCGTATTTATTTACTCCTTAGCGCTTTAGAAACTGATGTCAGAGTAATACAAAAACATCAATTGGACATCTCTTTCATTTTTTAAGTAGCCCGTGCAACGCCGGGCACGCAGGCTAGTACATATAATAAAATAAGATGTTTGTGTGTGTGTGTGTGGCGCGCATCCCGGGAAAACGGTAAAGCCTAGAAAGATGAAATTTGGAATACAGGTGCAGTTTTTGCTGAAGATGTGCACCTCGGGCTTCGATTTTTGATATTTTGATTAGAAAAAAAGTTATTTAATGTTTTATGTGATTTTTAGCACTTTTTTAGTACTTTTTACCTCACAGACCTCAAACCAATCGCACCACACAAATATTTTTTGTACTGTAGGGTAGGAAATTTAATTTTAAATATGATTAATGAAAAAAATTTGAAGACAGAGCAATTTTTGTATTTTTTACGAATTTTTGAAAAAACCTTTAATTTGCAGTTTTTCCTGAGTTTTATTTTCTTCTAATATCATCCAGCGAGAAGTATCAAAGCCTCATTTCTGAAATTTAAGTTGGTAATAGTAAAAACATTTCGCCCTCTTCAGAAGAAAAAAGTTCTTAAAAATACGCAATAGTTTTTTTTTTTTTACAATTTTTTTAATGCTGAACACATCATGTCTCCTCACGCATCGGTCGAAAAAAAACGTTCTTCAATCTCTTATCCTTGTGACATCACTACTTGGATTTCGATTCGATATTTACGAAGGAATCCTAATCGCAAGCAATGTTAATCTTTTTTTTTTTTTTTTTACTATATAGCTTACTTCTACATTTTATGACGTGATGATCACGTGTTTTTCCAGCAGCACTTGCTTTTTTTTCTTTCCTTTTTTGTTTTATTTAGGGATTGCATTTATTTCTTCTTCCATCCCCACCCTCCCACAAGCTGGACCTTTTGCTGTATCTACATTACGTTACATTTCATAGTTGTGCGCATTTAATTCAATAAAAACAGGGAGATTTTTTCATCTTTGTCAAACGCTACTTTTTGCACACTACGGGGATTTTTTTTTTTTTTTTTTTTTTTTTCTACTTAAATAAAAAAAATCGGTTTTTTGAGTGAGGGGCATTCCACGGTATTTTTGACATTATGTAGAGTCCGTAACGTGAACTTTTTTTGCCATAACTTTTTAATTTACCGTTTGATTTGCAAATTATTTTAATTTGAGCTGGTGTGTTGGTCGGAAAAGATCAAAATAAAATAATATGCTAATCAAACAGTAAATTAAAAAGTTATGGCAAAAAAGGTCTCGTTACGGACTCTACATAAATGTCAAAAATACCGTGGAATGCCCCGTGATGTTTGTTTTTATTAGAAAATGGCCGGGAGATTAAAATAAGTAGAGATGGATAAGAAAATTTAGAGATAGATCGTAAAGGTAGATAGCCGCCGAAGGCGGCTCTACCTTTACGATACTAAACTTACGAGTAAACTTACGAGTTTACTAAACTTACGAGTTAAGTTTACGATACTAAACTTAAAGTAAAAAGGTAAATGACAAGTTAGCCAAACAGCCGCCGTAGGTGGCTGCTTGCACAAAAAGGCGAATGGCGTAAGAAGGTGAACCAGCTGGTTGCCGCAGGCGGCTACTGATTTAATAATAAACTTAAGGCTGCTGAACTTTAAACTTAATGTTCAAGGTCCAAGAATAAATTTCGATCAACAAAACGGCATTTAATAAAAATATGGTTTGAAATATGTTACGATGACAAAGAAACTTAGTTGCAAGGCTGCTTAGTTCTTTGAAAAAAAAATAAATATCAAGGTGAAAAAAAAAAAAAAAATTGACAAAATTTATTAGTTACAGATCTAAAACAACACGAAAGTTAAAACTTTGGTAAATCAGTGTTTCAGTCACTGATATAAATTTAATAATATTTTCTGCAAGAAGAGTTATTTCGTTCATAATATATTTTTTTCTAAATTTAAGTTATCTATACATATAATAAAATAAGATGTTTGTGTGTGTGTGTGTGTGTGTGTGTGTGGCGCGCATCCCGGGAAAACGGTAAGGCCTAGAAAGATGAAATTTGGTATACAGGTGTAGTTTTTGCTGAAGTTGTGCACCTCGGGCTTCGATTTTTGATATTTTAATTAGAAAAAAGTTATTTAATGTTTTATGCGTTTTTTTGCACTTTTTAGTACTTTTTACTCCACAGACCCCGAACCAATCGCACCACACAAATATTTTTTGTACTATAGTGTAGGAAATTTAATTTTAAATAGGATGAAAGAAAAATTTTTGAAGATAGAGCAAATTTTGTATTTTTTATAAATTTTTGAAAAAACCTTTATTTCGCATTTTTTTCCGGGTTTAGTTTTTTTCGAAACCCATCCTGCAAAAAGTATTGAGCCCTCAATTCCAAAATTTTAGTTGGTAATAGTAAAAACGCTCTGCCCCCTTCAGAAGAAAAAAGTTTTTAAAAATACGCAAAAGTTTTTTTATTATAATTTTTTAAATGTAGAACACGGCGCGACCTGTAAGCATTGCCGGCTGAGTTCCGCACTTCCTAATCACGTGACCTAACTGAAATCGGTCGCTTTCTCTTCACTTTTTTTTTCCCAACGTTCAAAGATTTCATATCTTTATTTTCCCAACTTCTTTTTTTTTTTTTTTTTTTTCTGGACGTTTTGCTATATTTATGGGTACTTAGAGCCTTTTTTTTTTGCGTGCAATTTTAAGTAAATAAATAAAGCCCGCGGTATTTTGCATGATTTTTGTAGGGATTGGTGGTTAGGTTTGGTAGATAGGGAGATAATATCAAGTGAGCAAAAAACGTTTTTTTTTAACACAGAAAAGGATTGTTAATTACTATCAGAGGTAGATATGCATGGATCGTATAGATAGATAGATAGAGAGAAAGAGGGACTATATATGGACAAATATAGAGGTGGATACAGTAGATGGACAGTAAGAAATAGAGGAATTTCAACGGGGGATCAATGACCCCCCCCCCCCACACACACAAACACACACTATGACTTTGAAAAAACAATGCTTTCACATAAAAGTGGAAGTGCTTTTTGTTATTTTCCGACAAAATTTGCATGAAGAGTCTCTTTGTGCCTCCCCCCCCCTTTAAAAATATTACAAAGGACATAACGGGAGATAGATCTAGAAAATACTTTATTCAACACAAAATTTAGTTAAGCAGCCGCCGAAGAAGCCAACGTTGGCGTAAAAAGGCGAATGATAGTATTGATATATAGAGAAAAACATTGATTAATACCGTCGCTAAATTGTCGAATCAGCCGCCGAAAGCGGCAACCCTGGCGCAAAAAGGCGAATTGCGTAAAAAGGCGGACCAGCTGGTCGCCGCAGGCGGCTAGTTCTACATAAAATCAAGTGTTTTATCCAAGTAAATTTTTGACGCAATTTTGCTCTATAATTTATTGTTCCTCAATTGTAAGATTATATGGTGAAAAAAATGTTTCAAATCAAAATGTTAGCGTTAAAAAAAGAAAATAATAATACACTGAAAATTTTAAATTTTCAACGCTGCATTTTTTTTTTTTTTTTGCAATAGAAATTGCTACTGTGTTGGAAATATTGAATTCCATAAGTCCTAGGAGCTCAGGTGGTTACTCGTGATTAAAATTTCATTAAAGGAAGCTCAGCGGTTTAACTTCCTAAGCAGATACACAAGTACACGTTCTCAACTACAAAATTTTTAGCATTGATTGTTTTTCATTTTTATTTTTCATTTAATTTTTATTTTTAGTTTTTTAATGAAAAAAATTATGTTCTGTAAAATAGTCACTTAACTCGCAAATTGAAAATCATTGTCGTTCTTGCTTAGTTACGCAAGTTTCTTCTGATCGGTATTTGCATCTTTGTTGCAACATATAAATGGTGATTAGTAAGGGCATTAAGATTAAAAATACATGTATATACATGGCAGGTAAGATCATTTAAAATAAAATTACATTTTATTTCAGACCACGCAAAGACATTTGCAACGAAAGAAAGTGTAATACTTTAAAAGTCTTCTTAAGCGCTTCTATTTATTATTTTCAAATGTGAGACTAATTACAAATTCAATGCATTTTTTGGAAGAACGAGGCACCAGTAATTACTAAAATCTATTTGACTCAATATTCGAAATCTTAATTAAAACAGTTTCTTTTCTTAGTTTAATGCAAAATTTGGACATTTTTCTTACCAAAAATACTAATTTCTCTGTGTTAAAACTAATGTCAAAAGGTCATTTCTTTCAAAAGAGAAGAAGAAAACTCTCTGCCTTTTTTAGGGAAAAAAAGAGTTTCAGAAATAAACAAGGACACAAAACTCAGTGAGTAAGAAGAAGTTTTCTTCTATTTTTAAATAAAATGGTAGAAAACCATTTATTTGAAGCTTCAGGGCTTCGACGTGAGTTAAAAAAGAATAAGAATTCCCCAGTTGAATTTTTGATGGAACTGAATTTTACATCTTTGCAATGGCGTAATAAAAATATTTCTACAAATAAATTCTTTTCAGAAATTACGCTCTTTTTACGTTTGGCGCAACAGCGAGCAAAAAAAAAAAAAATAGTTCATATAATACCCGGGAGATATTATAAAGACTGCAGAATAGAATACATAATGACACACTTCTTTGAGTGGAGTTGGTTAAGGAAGAAACGAGCTCCCTTTACACAGGGTAAGAAAGTATGCAAAATCAACAAGCAGCATTTCTATGAGAGATATTTTAGCATCTGTCAACCATTCAACTCAGTGGTTTCAAGGAGGTACAGGAGTTTGGATCTGAAATTTTGAAATTTATTTAAGGAGGATGAATTTTTTAAACATGGGATGATATAAGCATTTTCGATTTTTCGACTGATCGACAAAAGTTATTTTCAATGAAAAAAATGCATAAATTTGATATTCGAATCTTCATTTTATTGTATTTTCCATTGAACGTTTAAGTATTGGTTGAAGTAAAATGCGAATATTTGTGTCGCTGATGTTGCATAAAATTCGCTAAGGCTTATCCATTTCTGGGAAGGGAGGGAGTGGGGTTATATTAAACCTAGTTCTCCTTTCTTAAATAGATTTTCCAGAACGTTTAGCCCGCCAGACCTGATAAACAATAAACCAAATCAGATGGGGGAAAAAAAGGATTTTTTCTGCACACTGAAGTAAAAAAAAAATCTCTAAACTAATTAATAGATTATAGTTATTTTTACAAAAAAACTTATATTTATTTAGAAAGTAAAGCTTATGAATGTATCGAAAATTAACGATAACAAAAAAAAAATAAAAATAAAAAAAAAAAAAAGGTTATTTGGAAAAATGGTATAACAATATCCTACAAATATAATCTTACAAACAGTTTCTTAAAAAATTTTCCCAACTGGTTGGTAAAATATTGTTAGAAAAATATAAATGCTGTATTTATACAAAAATATTTTTATATCACAAAACGCTGTCGAGTTTTTAATATTTTTATTCTTCAGTTACAGCATACTTTAGTGTGGAGTCAGACATTATTCAGACATTTTCTTTCATAACATTCACACATTTTCTTTAATTAAAAAACCAAAGGTAGTTCCCATTACAAAAGCATTTCGGCAAAAGGTCTGTAGAAGTGACATTATTTTAACATGTTTAACTTCCTTAAACGAATTTCGCTACTTAATCTTAAAAGTTCCCTTTGTACGATAACCCAATAACTTTCAGAATACAAAACTAAAACCTTCCCGATAAGCCTAATGTAAGACTGTTTGATATTTTAAACCGCACTCTTCCTCGAATTTGCGCATGCGCCATGTCGCTTCTGATTTTGTCAAAATAGGGAAGATCTTGATTATAGAGATAACGAATGTGTAGGGATTTATTCATTTATTTTTTGTTTTGTTTTCCGTTGAATTCGTTAATTAGAGGTGTTGGTTTAAGTTGAGGCTTTTTTTTTTCTTCAAAGTTATTCCCCTTCCTTATCAGTAAAGCAGAAATGCTGCCATGGTGGATTTTTTTAATCAAGCTCTCACCCCTTTTTAAAATAGAACCGCTCAACGGTGCTAGTCGCGGCTTTCGAGGTCGAACAGTACTAGTTTAAAGGAAAAGAAAGAAAAATAAAGCATAGCGCTGAAATCGTTTGTCCCAATTAATTTACCAGCTTTGAGGTTTTTTGAATTGAAAAATTTGTATTATGTGGGAAAAACTGCTTATTTGTAGTTTAATGTTACATATGTATTGTATATTTGAAAAATACAAATTATAAGAAAAGTTACATCTTGTCCTCAACCCTCTTTCTTCAGAGTGTATTTAAACAAACAATCCTGATTAATAACACTGTATTGGAAAAATATTATTAAATGGGTGTTCATTCAACAATAATTAACTGTTCCCAAGGAAGTGACACATTTCACCTTTTTTTTTGAACACAGTTTGATTAGGTAGTATCCCCAAAATATCGTTGATTTGCAAAAAAAAAAAAAAAAAAAGGGAACGGTAATAGTACAACATAATGAGCACAAATTTTCTGGGAACTGCAGATACGTGCTCCGGGGTTACAAGGCAAAACATCCTTCTTTAGCATTAACAAACAGGTTTATTGTAACCTTGAAACAAGTGTCTGAAGTGTTCTGCAATTAAACGTTGGATTAATATTATTTTTAAATTCTCAATACAAATTTTCTTATATTTGTTTCTTATTTTTAACCAGGTTGAAATTCTACTAAATAACAGCAATGTATTTTTATCACGTCTGAAATGAAGCTGAAGTCAGTTATTTCATCGTGCGATATTCTTGAATGCATGAAATTCTTTTGTTTTTCGAAAAAAGGTTAAGGGGGTCCGATTTATTAATTACTTCAGTGTTTTGAATTTTTTTGTATTGATTCACGATCTACTTAATAAGCAAAACTACAACATAAATAATAAGCAATTTTTTTTTCATTTAAATTTAATTTGTTTTAAAAAAATGGGGTCGCTTTAAATTGATATAACTCAAAATATTCTTGGTCAATTTTCAATTTTGTTTCAAAAAATTATGCATAAATATCTAAGCTTTAATCTATATTCGGCGATTTTAAAAAATATTGATTCAATAAAAAATAGAAAATATTTGAAGAACAATTTCGAAAAATTCGAAGATACTTTTTTTTTTAAAATCATAATTTTTGCAGTAAACGTTTTTTTTTTTTTTTTTTTTCAAATTCGCCGAATAAAAACAAAAGTAAACTGTTTGAAAAAGATATACTACAAGTTTCATTACTTTATCTTTATCGGTTCCTGACTTATAAGAGTTTGAATGCAAGAATTTGGGAAAAAATGCATCATGGAGAAAAACGCGTTTAAATTTTTCAAGTTAAATACACATTAGTTAGGTGCATGCAACAAAAATAATTATATCTGTCGTTCTAATTAAGATAGAAACAAGGTTTGAACGTCCTTTTAAGCAAATGAAGACGGAGTAATTTTTCAAACAATTTTGAAAAAAATGCAAAATTTGACGATTTTTGTGTCCCGGACCCCCTTAATCCTCAAAAATCAGATATATTCTTCTGTTCTTGTAACCTTCATGTAATCTGTAACGCCATTACTCATAGTATTAGTCACATACAAGTAACCATTGTCTCTCTAAAAGCAAATCAAGTGTATTCTAGACTTTTAGGTTAGATTTTAAGCATCGGACTCTATTTAAATATTTATGAAAATAATCTTTATGGAATGTAGTTACATCTGAAACTACAGTTCGCAATGAAAGCTATTACACATGCTGTTTGATGTCGTTCAATTTATGAAATTATAAACATTTCTAACGATTTAATTTTTATTTAGTTATTACATTCAACTTGAATAGTTTCCTTTTTTGAAGCAGGATTTTTAAAACTTTTTTTGTGGGTTTGAAAGCTTAGTGAAATATAAATTATATAAGCTGAGCTTCAAAAATTGTCTTTTCTTGGCTTTCAAATAGTTTTTGAGAAAATTACTCATGTCTGTACTACGGACATTAAAAGAATATGCTTTTTTTTTATTTCAAAATCTGAATTTAATCATCTCTTACCCAATATCTTATACTCCATTCATAGGTATAAAGGAAAAAAAATGATAAACTAACTTTAGTTTTATAAACCCTTAAATGACAGTTCAGTAATGCCAACAAACACGAAAGAAAACTTTACTCATCTCCTGGCTTTTTTTTCACTACTTGGTTTTCTATCCTTTACCTTCTAGTTACAGATCTGTAATCACTTACACCTTATAAACGTCCTGTGTAGCCATATTGTTGAGTAAGGTACTTAATTGTTTCCAAGAAAAATTAATTTTTCCTGATCTTCCTTTGAGGTCGCTCAAAAGACAGTGAACAGTTTCAAAAGACATCCGCCGAAGCTACGAATAATATCTTAAACCGCGAATGAAAAATGGTGGATATTTTAAAATAGGTTAAGAACAGGAAAACAGTTTGACCTACAGTCAAACTGATAGCTACCGTATCTTCAATGACGGAGGTAAAGGGACATTTTCCACAGGCATCCATTGAAAAATACTAAAGCTCTGGCGTAAAACTAAATATTTAGTAATATAATATGATGGTGGACAAAATTATATGTTGTATTTTTCCTATTTTTGTTTTAAACTTTAAAAAAAAAAAAAAAAAAAAAAAAAAAAAAAACACACACACACACACACACAAATTCTCGGGTTTGCATTTCCGACCACAAGTATATATAATTAAGCTTACAACATCCATTATAACAGTGTCGAATACTAATTACATATCGATTTGAAAAACTGTAAGAATGCATTGATTTCCAGCATTTAAAAGTGATGTTTAGATATCTCGTTGGGTGAGAATCATACTTTTACTTCAATATTACTGTTTTTTATTTCTTTCATTTGATATATATATGTATGTATTGAGTTGAATGTATCATATCATCAACACGTATCTTAACATTTTTAGACACAGCATCAATTTAACGCCATTAGACGTCAACATGGCGTAGTGTAAAAATGCGGTAAATGCTAGAATCTCTTATATTAAAAAAAGTAAGGTCAAAGAAATTCTGAAATTGTGGAGCAATCTTCGGGGGTTCGACAGTCTCAGCAAGTAGGGGACAGAGCCCCCTAATTCCAATTAAAAAAGTCTTAATTTGCCTTCAGAATAAGATGTAAATTGCTCTAATACAGTTTCATTTTATTTATTTATTTATTGCATTTTTCCAGTTTTTAGAATGTGTTATTTGTATTCCAAGTGTGACTTTTATTAGCAAATCCTATTTTGACACGTGAGCTGGATTTAAAGAGATGATGGTATTTTCTCAAAAGTTGAGATTTTTCATAATATTCATATTTTTATTGATAAATCGCAGTTTAATCTATATCCACATCCGCAACTTATTAATGGTTATGAAGGGTAATGAACATAACCAAGAACTTATCAATTATGGTAACAACGTAACTTAAATACACTGCAGTGGGCAGGTAAAGCTCAGCAAAAATGTATCAGCAGAAATGAGGTTTTGAGATATTTGCAGAAACGTGCTTTGGATTTCATAAGGAAATTTTTGAACATGGTGTTTTTTTAATGTTAATTTTCAGCGGAAACCAAATAATCAAGCTTGAACAACAAAGTTTAATTACAATACATGACAAAAATGCAAAAATGCAAAGCAAAAAAAATAAAATAAAAGGAAAAATAAACATGAAAATTTTACAGATACAATAAACCCTCGATTATCCGTGGAATTGGGTGGCACAAGTGGCGCGGATAGCGGATAAGCCGCGAAATGACTAAAGGGGGGACATATGAGGTAAAAATCCTCCTTCCACTAAAACTTAACTGTATTGATGCAAAATATTTTCTTCAAACTGGAAATATTTACAGTACAGTAAAATTTTTTTGTATTTTTGCATAACAGAACTTAACATCAATATGAACAAGTGTATGTACAATGAAGAAAGTACCAAAAATGAATAAAAAAGAAATCAAAAACAACTGCGTTTATACTTGCAATTTTTCGACAAAAAGCTGCCATCGGTAGCTGCTTTTTGCTGCGAAAATACATGTTCCTGATTGTTAATTGAGTTGTGGGAAATCCGCCACGCGAATCCCTCGCTCGCAGGAAATCGGGAGTTTACTGTACTGCGGTTTACATTCCCACGACATCACAGTACTAAACTTGCACGTGTTTAAACTAAACTAGCGGTTTCAAGCTCAGATACGGCTCATGCAGCAGTTCGTTATGCCCCAACGGGCTACCCGGAGCTCATAAAAAGCTGTTGTTGTTGCTTATCCCACTTGGTAGACAGAAACATCAGACCAAAACCTTGAAGCCGTGCGCTTTCAAACCCTCAAAATTAGTTATAGGGTTGGAGTGGAGCAGAACCTCTTCACAACCGATGCAGGAAAAGACATGTTCGGGAGCGGCTTGACGCATATTGCATTTGGGACACAGAGGAAAACCTTTGAGACCAGACACATGACACTATGCTCGAGTGTGTTCGCTTCGAAGCCGGGCCATTACCGTTTGATCTTTGCTGTTTGTCCGAAGTAAAGCAACACCGGGGCGGGTTTCTTTGTACCCCTCATGTGTAGGAGCCTGTCTCGAAGCGAAACAGATGTTTTGCTTGACTTGGGTTGCAATTTCTGAAGAAAAAAAGCACCCTTTATGAGTAGAATCCACTCGGCTCCTCTCTCGTGCCTGTCCGTCAGCAACTTCATTTCCACATACATCCACATGTGACGGTATCCACTGAAAAGTAATTTTAAGACGTTTACTCAAGTATTTAAGGTGTTGGCTTATATTCAAAGTCGTTTTGTCACCATGCATCCACCATTCAGAGAGATACTGAATAGAGGTTTACCTATCGCTTAAAATTCAAATATTTCTACTGACCTTCTCTATGATGCAATTGTTCAAAGCCTCCTCAATAGCTAAAAGCTCGGCTCTGAAAACAGAGAAAACATCAGCATGTTTCTTACAGATCGTAATGCCATTTCCTTTCCTGATAAAAACACCACTACCCGAGATAGCGCCATCTCCTATGCTCTACTGCTACTGTCAGTATATATCTGCAATGCATCACATGGGATTTGATGAATAACCTCCAAAGCAAGCTGTCTAAGATACTCTGGGTGCTGAGGGCTCTTGTTGGTGTACGAGCACAAATCAGGTTCAAAGGAAACTCGCTCAAAGAGTGATGGGGCTGCATCCAGATTACAATTCAGTGAAACATATTCAACCTCATTATACAAGAAACCCTCGTCTATAGCATAGCTAAGTTTACTTTGCCTCTTAAGGCGTCGATTATTGTTCCAGTTTTTCACATAATTGGAAGTTCTGTTTTGTTTACCATAACTAACAAGCATAGCAAAGTATTTGGCCATGAGATATCTGCTTCGGAGTCCTAAAGGTTGCAAGTCCGCCTCTTACAAAACAATATTCTTCGGGCAACTATTTCGAAGACTAGTGATAATTTTTGCAGCTGAGAGCTGAACTTTTTCCAGTCTATTAAAGTTACTGACTGAGGCAGTCCGATACACTTGAAATCTATATAGTAGGACAGGATAAATGAGCGCAATCATAAGTTTTTCGTAATGATAAAAAAAACTTAAACATATTACAATTTTGAGCTTATAGATTAAGTATTATTGATACACAAAACAATAAAAGATATATACATAAACTAAAATGAAATCTCGCATTTTCCACAGTTTTATACATTTTAGAAAGGCTTATGTGCAACTACCACCCCGAAACACGTTAATATATTTTTTTCTAGCAACATTGGAAATTTAATGTTAGTCTGTTGTGTTCCACTAGTAAATCACATATCTTTGCAGTAAAACTCAATTTATTTATGTTTTGTTTTATTTTAAAGGCATATTTTTTAATATTAATTAAAATGTAACGAATTAAATTTAAGCACGACTTAAAATTATAACTTTGGACTACTCTTACCATAGTTAAAATATTTAAAGAATTTAATAAGTCAAGTTTGTGCTTTTAAATTAAAATTAGATTCAAAGTAAATTTCCGATTAAAACAAGTACAGAGAGATTTTGCAAAGGTAATCTTCTCAAAATACATGCCTAACACTAAAACATGCCCACTTCTTTGTTTATTCTCCAAGTCTTTCAAAGTTCAGATAATCCTAGACATTTGAGCCTCGAAGGGAATGTAGCTGGAGAGATAACTCTCTTTGCATATTTATGCACATAAAAATTCATCGACTCCAGTGACTATGCCAAGAAGTACCTGAGGAACTAAGAAGGCTTTTCTAAAGAGAAACTCAGCTTAAATTAATAAGCCCTGAAAGTGAATATTTAACTCTCTCCCCTTTAAAGATTAACCTAAAAATGCAAAATAAAATCTCATTCAGTTCCAAGAGTTCGAGCCGAGGAGATAATCAGATATATTTGAGTTCCTCGCTGTTCAGAAAAGAACATTTGAACAAAGCAATGCAACTCACAATCTAATTACCTACAAGATACAATGATATTTTGCTACTTTATTTTTGCAGTATACACGTTTTTTTTTCATTAGATTTAAAACAATATTTAAATGTTATTCGTATAGTACGCGTTTTGTAATGATATACATGCATGCAAATGTATGCACACGTATTTTGTAAAATTGTGCTTCTGCAAATAATGACACTATACACATGTTATTGTGCAGAAATATTTTTAACATAATATATGTAGAAACGCGGTTTAGCCACTGCAATGAATATAATGTACACAGAAATTGCAACGTAAAAATATAAAATATGTGTATTTATTTTTATATTCTATATATAAAGGCAAAATGTATTTAAAATACAAGTTTTGTAATATTTATATTTCAAACTAGTTGGCACTCGCGAAGCTCGGGCAGAATATAAGGATCAACAGTCGGGGCTCATTCAAATTTTCGGTGTTTCTAGATTGGTCAAAAAAGAATGAGCCCCGACTGTTGATCCTTCTATTCTGCTTTTGAATATATGAATTGTCTTACGTATGTATCGATTATAAAACTATTTCAATGGTGTAGTTTTTGTTGATTCTTACGCAGTTTGGTTATTTGTTTTTATTTTATATTTTTTTTCTTTTATAAAATAACATTAGAATATTAGTAAGTACTAATTGGATGAGTAAAAAATGTTCTGCTGTTAAAATAATAACGACACCTGTATAATTTAATTAGCTAAATGGTAACATTACTAAATAATTAGACAAGTGAAACAAATAGTTAGATACGCTTAAACAAAATAACATTGTTGGCAAAGAAAAACCATTAACAGTAATTGGGATTTAAATTATAATGCCTACCTCAACTAAAATATATATTATGAATTTTTAATTGACTAATGTACTATAATAGGCCAATACCATGGGTAACTGACTGACGGTTTTCAAGTGAAACACTAAGTATTTTGTAACATTCAACGCAACATATGCACCGTACACGTTTCCCTTGGATGAGTAAAATTTAATGGTAAAGTGAAGTTCCAAAATACGCTTTGTATACTCTTAATTAAAAAAATAAAACTATTAAAAAAAACATGTTATTTGACTGACATTTTGCCTTTCTTTACAGTCACTCAGTTTTCATGCTTTTATTTATTTATTTTTTTTTTAAATTATTCACAATGCAGTTTGCAAATATGATTATAATGCTAATTCGGCTTAAAAATACCTCTCAAAAATACAAATAACGGGAATAAATTAGTATGATAATATATATTTTACGTGGAATGTTACAAAACACCAACTGTTTTTCTTCCGAAATGTCACTCAGTTATAAGTAAAAATAATTGCCCAGTAAGTAACGAAGAAATATTTTTTAAGAAATGATTCTTACTTGCAACTATAACAAATAAATTTGAAATTTGTGTACTGTAAAAAAAAAACAACAATAAACTACGAACAAAACGTTGGATATAAAAAATATTTGCTTATGTTTTTACTTTAGAATGCATCAGAAGCATTAATATTGTAATTTTCACAAGAGAAGCATCGAAAGTGCGTTGAAGTTCAAGATAAAATTCGAACTCTCTGATCTTTCTAAAAACTTTCCTTAGTTTTAAAATTCAGATCAGAAATCTTAGAAAAGATGTAAAAGTAAAAACGTGAGAAAAGTTTCAAAATAACTGGAGTGTTTCTCATTATACTTCTGCCGATGGTCCCGAAAATGTTTTATCTTTTATTATAGGAAAGAAATCCCGCTTCAGCTCTCCTAAAACTTCAGGTACATAAAAATGCCCGACATAAATGGCTCTCAAAACAGAAAGAAATTCCCTGCATAAAAAATAATGTAAAAGAAAAGGGGGAAAAAATCAAGAAACTTTCTCTTTAAAGGTTTCGCCATTCTTATTTCTGTTCCTAGATTTCTACTGAGTGCTTTTGCAACGTTAGAACATTAGAAATATCTCGAGATATTATTGTACTTGAAATTGAACTTCTTGCTAGTTCAATTCATTCAAGCAGAAAAACCTAGGGCTAGTGTAGTGAAAAAAAAAGTTCTGACTGCATTTGAGAAAGCTTCAGGCAAATTATGCGGAAATCTGTCTTAAGAAACAAATGGAAATACTAATAGGAAGTACTTAAAACTGCAAAAACATGCACTATGTACAAAAAGAACAAAGTTTCACTGTAAATGTACAAAAATGTTAAAATTTTAAAAACTTAGGACCAATTGCACTAATGATTTCTCTCTATTGTTACAAAACGTTGTGAGTTTCAAATATCAATTACATTTTTCCTTTAGAAGTAAAATTTTTTTGAAACTTACAAACAAACCGAATATATTTATTTGTGTTGTATTGTTGGAACATATTCAATTGAACTTTTTTCATTCAGAACTTCTTCCTTAATTCATTATAAATTCAAAAAATGCCTAACAGTAATGCATTTTTAAAAATGATTTTCAATGTTTGAAATGAATTAAATATACATTCAGCATAGCTTAAAATGATTGCAAAATTTATATATAGCACGAAAGACAATCATTAGAGTTAAGAAAAACAACTACCCGCTTTCGAAAAATAAATAAATAAATACTAATAATTCATAATCTGTTTAAACCCTGTTGGTGAACGAACAGCTGACTCTGTTTTTTTTTTCGTACTACTTTTTTTTCGGAAATGATTAATGCATTTAATTTATTCTCTTTCAAACAGTATTCCACTCGCAAATTTTACCGTAGAGCTCATTAATTACAAAATGTTTGCTCTAGTGATAAAGTTAAATCTTTTTTAATTACACATTGAAGATTTTTTGTACGTTTTTTTTTTAATTGCCTCTAGAAGAAGAAATTTGAATGGGTTAAACTTATTAGTCAAAAGAAACAAAAGTAACTGCTGATTAAGAATAGCCTTCGTGTGTTCTTTTCTCGTTTGTACATTTTAGACTATAAGGTGGGAATAAATAGGTTACATATAATTTTTTTTTATAGTTTGAGTTACTCACATTTCATTTGACTGAAAGTGGAAACATAGGAAAGCTTCAAATACGTATATAATCACGTCATATAGACAGACTATCGTTAAAAATGTTATCGAAATTAAATTAGAACAATTTTAAATTAAACAATGATCTTATGTTTTTAAAAGATGTGTTACCTATGTTTCTATGTTTCTATTTAAGTCATCGCTACTCCTGGTGAACGACAGAAAACTGAGCATTGAACCTGGTATCTATAGATTCGTATTTTTCCAGACTGCATGTTTGGCTAGGTGGGATACATAAACTACTTTAGTTAGGGGAGATATTAATTTAAAAAAAAAAAACTTCCCCTGGTTTTTTATCTAAACTGTTACTGAGAAGTAGCCAAAGTGAAAGTTGCTCGCAGACTAGAAAACACGCCAAGAAAACGAACGTTTTTCGAGCGACGTAATTGAAGAGCGTTTTCTATGTTTCAAATGACTTAAAGCGTGAAATTCCATGACTGACGTAACAGTAAGAGAAAGAAGATCTGGAAGATGACGCTATTGATAACATATGGAAGATAGTTTTCTTGCTCATTCGCAGTGCAATCGTCGTTGTTCTGAAGTGGTTCTCGTGGAAAGGCTCAGTAAAACTTAACTCTTCAATTCCTGTTGTCACCATAGTGCGAACTTTTTCAATTGTCAATTGCTTCCAGCGTGCATACAGACTGCGGTCGACCTGTGTGTGGATCATCATCGACGCTTTTGCGCCCGTCCCGAAAGTGTAAACCACTCAAAAGTTAATTCTTTGCTCCATTTTTACTTTGCCAACAGGAATTTGAGAGCTACGTTTCAACGTGCTTTCCCACGAGAACCACTTTTTTTAGACACCGATTGCACCGCACATGCACGAGAAAACGCTCTCAGTATTCAATCATTAGCGATACCTTCTTCTTTTTCATTCTATCACTGTTACGTCAGTCCTGGAAGTTAATAGCCGGATTAATTTACGTCTCAAAAACGTTAATTTAAATTATTTTACTAGCTTACGCTGTTTCAGGGGGCAAGTGCCCCTAGGGTACTTCCAGTAAATGGAAAGCCGCTGGAGGCAGCGAAGCAGATGCTACGCAACAGACGGTATCAAAAAACTGAAGTCTCCGGTACACCAATCCGCAGCAGACGGTAATTCTACAATCCTTGGTGGCAAGTATTACCATTAAAGTATTTTGTATAACCAGTATGTAAACATCGGGGATGTGTTCCATTTTTATCTTATGGGATAAAAATGAAATTCACTCGTTTTGGAGGGTCAAAAATAAGGGTCAAATATTCTTAAAAGAATTTTAAAGCGTTGATTTCTGTACAAATATTGCTTTATATGAAACTTTCAATTCAATAATTTAAAAAAGGAGTCTAAAATAGATATGTCTCCTTATTCTCTGAGACCCCCGTGACTCTAAGGTAGAAGCTTTGCTTTGAATGCAGTGGGTCGTTGGCGCGATCCTCACCAAAGCCCTGGTTGTTATTTTTTCTATGTGCATATCTTTCTTGTTTTGTCTTATCTTTATCTTTACTAATAACAAAGCTGAAAGTCTACCTGGATCTCTGTCTGTCTGTCCGGATGTCTGTGACGCGCATAGTGCCTGGACCATTCGGCCGATTTTTATGAAATTTGGCACAAAGTTAGTTTGTAGCATGGGGGCGTGAACCTCGAAGCGAATTTTTCGAAAACTCGATTTTGTTCCTTTTCTATTCCAATTTTAAGACAATTTTCGCGAGCAAACTATCACAACGTGGAATAATAAATTACGGAATTATCATAACGTGGAACCTTAACATGAGCGAGCCATTTAACATAGCAAGTTGGCGAGAAGTTCATCATCCCTTATTTATAAATATACAGGCGAACCAAATGACCTTTTAATTTTCTACTACGGTCAAAGCCGTGCGGGTACCACTAGTGTGCAAATAAAGAGGGCCTACCTTTTGAGGCAATGGCATCCAATATTTTCATAAAAATTCGTAACTATGGACATGCCGACAAAAACCTTATTCGTTTCATACTGCTCCTGAAAAATGAGTATTTAGCAGTTTTTTTTTTTTTCTTCCATGATTATGTACACTGTTTCATTTATGCTTTTCCAAATCAGCTTTAAAAATCACATAAATCTCAACTATTGTTTTCTTCGTTTTTTTATTGCAGGCCTGTGTAGTTAATAATTACATTTTTAGTTTACATTCATATTCTTTACGTAATGTGAATATAAACGGTTTTTTTTAACACAAAATAATAAATTTTTCATTTATCTTCATTTTAAAACGTCCCCCTCTTTTGAGCTTGTAAGTTACTTGATGGTAAAAATAAGAACTAGTAGGAAAATCCATCAAGGATTGGCTCAACGAGCCGTTAGAATCGAATGTTTGCCACTTGTTATAGAATTCAATTATTTTCCTAGCTTGTTAAATTTGTTGAAATATAATAGACATTTAGAACACGAACAAATGCAACTAAAACGGATTATCTAAGATTTGAAAATGTTCAAAGTTTTGTTTCTTATCATTGCATTAAAATATTATCGGTGTAATCCTACACTATTAATAAAAAATACTGAGCATTAAAAATTGAGGTCAGGAATGCAACAACATTTTTGATTTCGAAAGAGAAAGAGATTAAATGAGAAATAAAATAACATAACACAAAGTACATTTCTCTGATTGGGAGAAGTTTCCATGTGTTTCCACAGACCGAGGTTTCTGAAAAATGATATAAAGCTTTAGAACTCGTAAAACAGCCTAGATTGCGGTTTCGAGCAAATGAATGTAGCAAAGCGAAAGAATTGCTGGAATCTATCTTTCGCTTTAACGCTCGAATTCAGAAACTGCGGTTTCAGAAAATGCGTTGCGAAACAATTATTTGCATCTTATTTATAAAACTTCTAGACATCGCGTACCATGTATAGTTGAAGTGATGTTCCAATTTTCTGTTTGAACTCGTTAATATTCGTTTGGTTAGTTTCCGAATAATTATACCGCCTAAATGTATAGTAATAAATTCTTTAATTACTGATGTGTGAATTTCATTTTTGATTCAGGATGCTTTACATTTATGTCAGCTTTCAGAATCAGCATTGATGCTGATTTTGTTCTCCATATTTAATTGTGTGGCGTAATTAACGCTCGCAATAGTAAATTTTAACTCATTAATGATCAGTTAATGTTTTCTTGTTTCAATTATTTAAAACAATTAAAAAAAAGCTTTTTGCTTTGTAGGAGTAAAAACATTTCCTAAAACTTTAGTATTTAAAATATTTATTTAAAATTTGATATAACTAACTTTACGATGTTAAAATTCGAGTGCAAATGCAGTAATTTTACATTACTTTAGTATTCTAATCATTACACAACTGAAAAAAAAACAGATTATTCCCTATTTTACACATACAAGGTTATTTTATTGAAACGTATAAGTACACTTAATACACAGCAATACCCAAAAATATATCATGAACGATAATTTGATGGGAGCAAACGTTTAATCTAAAACAAATTGCAAAAGTAACGAAAGATTATCTATATGCTAAACATCAAGTCCATATGAGGGAAATGAGAGGCAAAAAAATGTAATATTTTTATTTTTTTTTATGTTTTGAGCAAAACATGTTTAACGTTCAGAAATTAAGAAGTATTTCACCAAATTTTTTTCATACATCACGTTGTATATCATCCCCTACCAGGGCTAGTAGTACCATTTTTTAACTCAAAACAGAGGAGAGTTTCTCCTATTATTTATAATGTTTCTCTCCAAATTTTTATGTTTTTCAATAGCATCCCTTTAATTCTCAGTGCCTCAGATGACCCCCAGTTTTAAACTCGTTTAAACATCAACAAAACTTGTGGCTTGTAAAATATTTTTATCACAATATTCCGACAATGTTCTAAATTGAAAAAAAAAAAATATTTACTGAGATAGAGGAAAAAAAACAAGTTTTTTTTAATTTTCATGTTTTTTCTTTTCCTTTTTGAATGGCAGTAATAAACATTCAATTCAGCTGTATAACCTTCCATTTATTAAATAAGAAGTGAAGTAAACTAAATAACCAACTACATAAAAGTCTTTGGTTCGAAAAAAAACCAGGACAACAAGGAATTGATGGATTTAAGAAAACGCTTCTGTCTTATGTCAGAACAGTTTATTTAATCAGAGGCAGAAATAATGCCTTCATTTTCATTATCAGACTACCGATGCACCGTAGTCCTTAATAAGTTTCAAACAGTCTCTTTTCACACTTGCCGTTTTGGACATTACACAAACATACATAGACGTACTGCCCATTAAACATCCCATTTCCCGAACCTTATGCCCCTACTCTGCTCTCTTTTTCGGAAACAGTAGCCGCAACCCTTAACCTTATGCGTTTATTCAACTGAGGAAACACATCAGTCACAGCCGCTAGGCCGGAAGGAAAGAAATGATGGTGGGATGGTGAAGAAAATGTATGTATAAAAAAGGAGTACCCCACTCTCACCCACTAGGGGTAAAACTAAATAAAGCGAAAGGAGTCACGTAGTTCGGTACTTCAATTCCAATAGAGACGTGAATAGTTCGCCCTCTGTATTCCCCTTTGGAAATAAAACGTGCCTCAGGAAAATTCGTTCACAAGTTTATCCCAGGAGTCTTCCCCAAGCCGTCTTCAAAAATATGGTGGGAATAAGATTTGCGTATGTGCATGCGAGGAAGAAATTGATTGTAATTTATTTCTGTAAACAAAATGTATGGTTGAAGGCAGCTGGTTAAAATATAGATACTAAAAATACATTGGCAACTAGTTGTTTCACATGGATGAAAGTCAAATCGTATTCAACTAAAATTTGAGAATAGCTTGTTTTACTCTTTGTTTTGTCTTCCAGCAACAAATGAAGGGATACTTTACGATTAAAGTTACACTTGTAAGAAATTCTGTCAATCATCAGCGTTTTCTAATATTCTAACGCACAGCTTATTATTCGCATTCGACTTGATTGTGAACTTATTTAAAACGATAAATATGTTATTTTGAAATTTAATTTCAAATTGACATTTTTTTTTAAATTTTATCGTCCATGCAGTTCAAAAAGCTGTCAATCAAAAAAAAAAAAAAAGCTTGATTTTAATCGATAAACAACTGCAGCATATTCTATTTGTTTAAAAAACAATATCTTGAAGTTTTATGGTTATTTTGTTCTTTATTGTTTAAAATTTTGTGAAAAAAAAATGTGTTGAAAATATTTTTGCCTTAGCTGTTAGTTTAGCTAAATTTATTTGTTTTGCTATTATTAATTATTAGCTTTATTACTCAGTATTTTTTTTCCTCATTCTGATGGAAGAGAGAATTGATTATCAGAAAAAAATGATAACACCCATATCACCTCAAACTTTTATCCAAGAGTGAGATACTCTGGCAAATATGTTTTAATGTATGATGCCAAAAAAGTATTCCTGGCTTCTAAACTTTTACACATTCAGTCGAAATTTATTAAGCTATATACAGACGAGAACTGGATACACATTGCCGTATTTTGTTCTTTTAGAACGCCTGTTACCTCTACAAAAAGGAAAACTACACTTTCTGCCCCCTTTACAATGTCAAAAAAAACCTCCCCGCCCCACCATGTAATATGAAACATGAAAATCTGCTGTTTCATCGCAAAGTTCCTTTTTGTGTTAAATAGTTTTAAAGGTTGCAATCCTGACCACACTTATCTCGCCGGATCAAATATATTACTTCCCAAATGTGTAGTTTTTTGTGGAAGTGCAAAAACTTACTGAATAATTCATTAAAAGTTTTAAATAGTGCATCATTTCAAAGATTTTCTTTTGTTTGTTTTCTCTTCCGGAGGAAATTAAGCGCAATTTTTTTAGTTTTGCGACTGACGTCGTTTCCGAACTCGAGACATTATGAGAGAAACAGGCTGTTTATATAGCTGTGGCTGGTTTAGGTTCGCGCATTTTTGCTAAAGGTGAAGCATATATAGCTTTAAGCAGAAGTAAGTACCTAGAGGGTCTAATAATCAATAGTTTATACCACCCCAATTTGCTTAATAATCCTCACGATACTAACTCTCTTAATGAAAATTCAAGGAGGCAAACTTTTTCTTCTTATAATCATAATAACTAAGTCAATGAAAAATAGCTAACAAGTAAAATAAAAATAATTATTGAATAAAAGAAACCCACTGCGTAAGAACCAAAAAAAAAAAAAAACTAAAAAGAAAAACAATTAAGCCCAGTAGTTTAGAATGTTATTCAGTACTACTGAATAACTGCAACATTGAAATAGATTTATAATCAATGCACAAATAAGACAAATCATAAAATCAAAAGCAGAACAGAAGGACCAACAGTCGAGACCATTCAAATTTTACGGAGTTCCTTAAATGGCCAAAAAGGAATGGGCCCCGACTGCTATTTTAAAAAACATTCTCTGTGTAATGATTTTGTCATCACTCTTTACTTTGAATTTCAATGTCGTTAAATTTTCAGCACAGTGAACGAAATCGACCAGAATACATATTAGTATTTTCTTAACTACTAAAACAGCTTATTTCAGATTTGATGTGTTTTAATGTTATGGAACGTGTTAAAATATTTTTAGCTCTAAAATTGGATTTTGTTCGCAACTTTTGCTATTTAGTGCTTTTAAAATGCAAAAATACTTATAATATGGGATTTAGCCTTAAAAATAAAATAATGCTGCACTTTTTTGTGTAAAAAGAACCATTGTTGAAATTTGTATACTTGATGGCATTGATTCTTCATTTAAAATAAATAGCAACGACGCTACTGTCACGTACATCATAAGTGCAAATTTGCGAGAAGCAATATACGCCACGAGTTCACCATTGCTTAAAATTCATCGTACAATTGTACAAAATATATGTGTTTTAAATTTTTATTCTTCCTTTCAACATAAATTCTTCTTTTTTCCCTTTTACAGCGAAATCTGGCTGAAGGCTACATCTCAGACAGGATGAAGTCTTGTGATAAATAATGTTTCCTACTTTTCCTTCATTTCCTTGAAGCAGGTACTGAATTCCTCCCATACGGAACGACAAGGTGATAGGTTGAGGAATGAGGTGCAATACCCTGTGGGCATGTCTTCTTTTTTATCCATGGATGGAAATAGTACTTATATGCAAATTTCCGTTACCAAAACACGAATGATATATATTTTTTCTTTTTTCTGTGCCACAGTTACTTCAGAAAAAATGCGGTTTGAAATTTATGGAAGCAGAACCTTTTCTTCTCGGCCCTAACATTTATTGTCAGAGAAGATATTTTTTCTGATGCACCTACGCAGCTTCGTAAAAAATTCTATGAATAACTCTTGGTGGTAAATGATGCCTCAAATTTAACAGGAATAAGGTTATTAACAAAATATACTATAAAGTCAAATTAAAGAGTCAAAGAGGATATGTTGTTTTTTACACAATTTGATGTTTATAAGACATGCAAAAGTAACGTGTTAATTAAAAATTGCAAATAGTGTAAAATGTTTACAAGGTTTCAATATTCAGAAATTAATGCTGCATTTTTTACGTTTAAAACAAATAGAGAAATAAATCCTCGATGAAAAATGCCTCGTTCTATAAGAGGTTGATGTTCTTATAAGAAAAGGGATACTTTTAAAGTTAGTTGTCTTTTTTTTAGTTGTCTTGCCCAATCTGTAATATTTATTAAATTTTATAAATTGCATCTACTAAGTCACAAACCTAATAATCGATTGGATACGCAAATAAACGATATCTATATTTAGCTTAAAAACAAGTGAGACAATATTGATTGATCTAAACCAAGATTGAAACACTGCTGATATTGTATGATATTTATGGCCAGTCAGCAAAAAACTGCTTGACACGTCATGTTAAAGTTCTAAAAGTGCTAGGTTTTTACCCTCATATTTTCAGTTCATGAATTTTCTCTTGTAAACCTTACTATATTTAATATACACATTTGTATTCGATCTGCTGCCCTCAAAAAAACCTATAAATTATCGGTTGTTTTTGTCTGTTGCTTCTATTATAAAATTTTCTTAATCATAATAATATTTACTCTATACGACTGAATGTGTGATTGTCGTATTGAAAAGGGAAAAGAAAGGAAAAAAATCAAATGAGAAACAAAACACTTTAGAGCACTTGAAAAAAAAGTTAGAATTTCACTAAGAAAATAAAGTTTAAGACTTTTTTGTTTTTTTTTTTTTTTTTTTTTTTTTTTTTTTTTGAAGAAAAAGCTGATCCTAACTGCAGGAATGCCTTAATTTATAACAGATATTATTCAGATTGGGAAATACGTAAAAAACGTCGAGAGAAAACATATATTTGTCATACTAATGCTAAGTATACCATACGATTACATTCTATACTTTTGGCATTTTTTCCTCAATTCTAGATCACAAATTATCCCTGCCTTCTGAAAACTTTTTTATTAAACCATAATAGAATATATTTTAATTATTGACATTATTTTTAATGAGACTTTGAAATTTGAATCAATGTATCAGCAAAGCACAAAAAATCCCACTTGCAGAAACAAATCCAATTCATTACATATGTATAGTCTTGTTTTTTTTTTTTTTTTTCTTTTTGCGCTTGAGCAAACTTAAACCATTGTGGGTTTTAAAAAGCGTAACGTATGTAACCCGAAGTCAGACACAAAATTACACTTTTGCATAGCGCCTAGATAAATAACTTTTAAAAATATATATTGGTTTACATAATTAATCAAAATAAATAACGCTTTATAAAATGTTCTTTTAGGAAAGCAATGCATCACTGTGTGCCTGCTTATTAAGTGGAATTTTCAAAGAACGTTTATTTAAAAATAAGAAGACAAACATTAGACGCTTTACAAACAAGAGTTGTTTGTGTTTGGTACACAGCATTGTTTTAACTATTTTACCCAAATGAATATTATTATTTAATAAAGGCGACAGTTCGTAGTTTTCAAATGAATTGCATATGAAATTCGTGGGTTTTTTCGTTCAGAAAGTGGTGAAATTTCAAGCTTAAAGAAGTATTCTGTCAATGCTATGCATGTTTTTTTAACAAGCTTAGTCACCAACACTGGCATAATACTTTAATTTTTTATCTAGCGATCAAGCTTGTTTATTGCTCTTACATCAACTGGTAAATGTTGCTTAACTACTGCGTTTTTGATTGGCACAACCGGATATTCAGTCCTATTTTGTGACGAAAAAAAAATCTAAAATATTCAAGAATTTTTTTTAAAAATATCCATTGTCTATCTTTTGCCTACAAAATTACGCCAGATCTTCAAGCCTTGATCTTGCTCAACAAAGGTAAGCTTTTACCGATAACATATTTTCATTGTTCACTGATTTCAAAATAATTTTGGAGCACAACAGCTCAACGAATTTAAGAAATTTTTCAAAGTTTTGAGAAAATATCTTGACTTGTTTAGCAGGTATTCAAAAAAAAAAAATCTTAACACTTGCGACATTGTATTATTTAGCTTTAAACAATTCGATACTGTTATAAGGAAAAATAATAGGTTGGCGGGATTTACGATAAATAAATAAGTTTGCAGATTTATTTAAAATTGGATTTTTAGTATAGTTAAATAGCGTTTTGTTAATATGAAGGATAACTATAAATTGCTTTGGGATTTCTTTCTTTTTTTTTTTTTTTTTAAATTTGTTCATGCGATAGAAACATATTTTTACTAGTCTTTTTTAATAGCTTTAGTGAGAAGATTTACAAAAACGTGGCGCAACCTCGCTACTGTCATGCTGGCTAAAATTAGAGATGAGAACATTTCTTACGATTTGCATCATTTTTTTCCAATGTTCGTATGATTCATAATGATAAAACTTTCAAAATATTTAAAGATTTATTAATGATCATTTTTAATGACATTTAGTGTGAATGTTAAACCTAACTGGAAGTTCACATAAAATAAAAACTTTGACAAACACACGTACTATTGTTCACTTGGTTGCAATTCTCAATTTACTTAGTCAAAAATGAACTGAAATTATTTTTTTTCATCAAAAAACTAAAGTTACTAAAACTTGAAGTTAAAATAAGCCAGTCGACTGTTAAGTCAAAAAAAAAAAAAAAGCTACATAATTTTAATACGTGATGGCGCAATTTTTGAAATAATATAAGTTAAATTAAATATGTAAATAAAATAATGAGAAGGAGAAGACACAGCATCAGTAGAAACTGTGTGTGTGTGTGTACACCACACTCTCAATATACTATATTCGTTCCATCTATTGAATTTAATCAAAGTAGTACTGTTTCCTTAAATGTGAATAGGTAACATTTGATACCATTTTGCATGCCATTTAGAACATGATTGATATTTGAAGAAATAGTGGAAAAATGAGAATGATGCATTGTGAGTTGATGATACGAAATAAAAGAAAAGTTTCCTGGCAAAAGGAACTAATTTTCCTTAAGCCAACCGTTTTCATGGATTCCATGACGTCCGGATGATGTATTGAGATACCGTCTCGAATATCTTTCATCGCTGCTGGCAAAGCGGCATTTCAAAGGAGCTAAAATATCGACTATTGCATCTAGCGAGAAAAGAAAAATGATTTCAGTTTCTTAATGCTGTTTAGATGTCGATTGAAATTCCCTCAAATGCATGAAAGTGTTGCCCTTTTGAAATCGATTAAAAAGTTTTGAAAGTTTTCATAATACCACATATATAGCTAGAAGCATTGCAAAGGAAAATAACGTATTCCACAATGTAGCAGTAAAAGCTATTAATATTAAAATATTAAAATATGCTGTTCAGTTTCTAATATATCTATATAAGTGGGATGCCGAGCTATTGGTAATAACTATGAAAATGCTTGTATTCACTCATAAAACCACTCATTGATGACATAATTGTGGTGCCGACTCTGGTAGACTTGCACAGCCATTCTTACATTTTAGCCTTCTTATATGTAAAACTCGCCAAGAGATGATAACGTAGAGTCCGGTGACAAAGCGAACAGCGCCAAGGGCGATAAAACTTTTTAAATTAATTAATCACTTTGATGAGACGAAAGACGTAAGACGTGGTATAAAGAAGAGCAGCAAGACGGCTGCACTCCTGCATTGTAATCATTTTTGTAAATAATAGTTATGTGTAGTTTAGTTATCATTAAATGTTTAGTATATAGGATTATGTCATCAATGAGTGGTTTTACAAGTGAATACAAGCATTTTCATAGTTATTACCAGTAGCTCGGCATCCCACATATATGTTCGACAAAAAATATCTGTAGTGTATGCATAAAACTTGAAAATTTTACCAAGCAAATTATCACAACGTGAAAGAGTAAATTAGGAAATTAAAATAACGTAGAACCATAACATTGGCGATTGGCGAGAAATTCATTATTCATTATTTGTTAATATACAGGCGAACAAAATGACCTTTTAATTTTCAACTACGGGCAACGCCGTGAGGGTACCACTAGTATATAATATATTATTAAATATTAAGCGATGTTTTGAAAAAAAAATAATTTTCTAGGATTTTTCACACATTTTTAATTACTTATGAATAATTATAGAAACAATCCTAATATTTATCTTTAATGTCAAGTATCATTTTATTTATTCATTAGTATTACTTTGCAAAACGAGGGGAAAAAAATATATCACTGGTTCAGAAAATGCTTTACATAAATAGGGACAGCTAAACAAAGGTACCTTTGGGTGTTTTTTTTTTTTTTTTTTTTTTTTTGTTCGCCCTCCTTCTTCCAACGAGAATATTAAAAGATACAGGTAGTTATCAAACTAATGGAAACACCTGTGAATAAAAGTGACATTTTTAATGTGCTTCGTGAGTAATGAAGAACAAAACTAGGTATCTGTTTTTTCTATAAATAGCAATGTACATATTCTGTTTGTATATGGTGACTTAACTGATGTTCTGGAATCCTTGGAATTTTTTCAAGCACGTAAAATGTCGGACCTCTCACACTTTAAAAGAGGCCCAATTGTTGGAGCAAGTGTAAGTGAAACATCTCAACTTTTTGGCGTTTCTAGAGGTACAGTGTCTAAACTAAAGCTTAGCAAAGCAAAATAGTGGACGGAAAGATAAACTTAGTGAAAGAAACCGACGGGTGTTATAGCGGATTGTAGTGTCTTAAAAGCAAACAACAGCATCAATCACCATCTGGATTCACCAATGAGTGATTGCAGTCAAAAGGCACCTTTTATAACAGAACATTTACGGCAGAGTAATGATTTCCAACACACTTGTGTCCATTATTTTGATAACTGCCTGTATATCTCAACGGTCTGTGATGTTTTTTTCTCAAAAGCTCTTGCTGTTCTGGTTTATATAGCTGACCTAGAGCATAATGCATGGCAGTAACCTATTCTTAAAATTATTCCTGCAATAAAAGTACTCATTAGCCTTGTTGTATAATGCACAGCATGCTTTGTTTTAGTTAATAGAGTTAAATCAGAAAAACTTCGTGCCCAAGATAACTGCTTTTATCCCTAACTATAAAATAGTTACAATGGTAATAATGCTTATTAATTATTCAAACACAGGTATGAAATGTAGTACATGTTCACCAACTCAAAATTATTTCTTTACTTTTTCCTATGGACAAAGGTCAAGAAAACTGGTCTAAGAAACACCGAATGCCACAAAGAAATCAAAATTTTAAATCAAACATGGATGAAAAATATCAAACTCGAGATTCTCTAACACGATCGGACAAGTAGATAACGATAATCAATCTCAGAAATTATCTATAATCTCTTATCTTCCCTATATCCATCATCTCAAAAGATAAATGCTACGGCATGTTCTACATTGTATCGATTTATAATAGAATTCTTCCCGAACTTTTCGAGCGATCAGATGGAGAACAAAATGTAATTTTTCATTTCTAATTAGGAATATATAAGGCATTGCGTGATTCTTCTTAGTTTTCTTGATTTCATTACAGTTTTCTGGGAATGCACTATAGCGAAATCTGCGTAGTCGTAGATTAAATAATGAAATTTACTCAACAGCAAGCGAAGTATCCGAAGAATATTCAGTCATTGATTTCATCATAAAATAAGGGAATTCAGTACAATAGTTTCTTCAGTGCAGTCGCTTTTTTTTGTTTTTGGTAAAAATCAACAATATTTCGAGACTTAAGAAAAAAAACTGAATGAATAAAAATCATTAATTTAATGCCTTGACTTTTAGAATGTTTTGTTCGTATTCATTTTGTTGATAAACTAATCAATTAGTTCCGAAATAAGCTAAAATATTTTTTGTGAAGAAAAAATAGTAAGCAGTTTTTTAGTTCTTTCTTATTTTGATGTATTTTTGGTGTTAACAAAATACAAACAACTTGTGATTTTGATAAATGTCTAATAGATAATTTGAAACTAAAGATGTAAATTAAAATATTAAGTTATTGAAGTAATTTTGCGTTTATGTTACGCATAGCAAGTGCAGCTACAACTGCAACAAATATTTATTCTACTGTCGTATTTTTAATAATAAAACATTGAATCAGTCGTACATAGTTATTTATACAGCTTATATACTGCTAAAATATTGTTCATGGGTAAGAACGAAAATAACTTTAAAAAAAAAAAAAAATATTTTTCCCGAATTTCTTATACAGCATTCATGTATGATTTTTATAATAAATTAAATTTTAAAATCTTTAAGACTTAACAAGTAGCAAATTAACATTCAAGTGCTACATCCTAAAATTTTTGAATAATGAATTTATTCATTTAGTTTCGTGGTCTAAAATATATAGGGTTAGAGGAGGGAAAACGTCTTAAGTCTGCCTTAATTAAGTTCTTGGTCTCAAAACATATTCATTTTCCGATAATTTTACCTTTTGTGCTATACTATTTTGTATGCTATTGCGCCAAAAAATAGTTCTTATCTGAAGATTTACGTTATTATATCTTTCCCACTAGGAAAAAGCATTAAAATAGAAAAAAAACATATTTAAATATCCTCTAGAAAGTTAACCTCTATAAAAGATACCTCTATAATAAAACAATAAAACCCAACTAAATGATAAAAGTACGGGTTTTTTTTTTAAATGTAGGTTTTCTGTTAAATATTAAAGGTAACTTACCTCCAATGTCAAAAGTGGTAAATGCATTAGGGAAGCAATAAAAATCTTTTATGTTTTCATTTCTGGTTATCAGTATTAACTTTCCGCGACACATCATCCTTTGAGAGATTATTTTTTTATTGGAAAACATAGTAAATGGTGTTGTTTAGCTGGGTTAATTAAATTCACGTTTAAAAACAAACAAACAAAAAAAAAGCTAATAAAATTCGAGACTAATAAAACTAATAAAATTAGAGGGATAATACAGTTAGATGATTAGATAAAATTTTAAATATCGGATTTAAACAATAAACGTGATCCTATGACGCATCTTGTTCAAAGCAAATTAAAGGTATTTGATAAGGGCATTAATCAAAGTTACTATTTTTAAATACATATCTTGATATTAATCTAATGTTACTCATCAGTCAAAAAATGAGTAAAAGTTTTTTCGTTGAATTATGCATTTACTAACATCAAATTCATATTCATAAAAATTTAAGTGTTTAAAAAATTTACTAAATGTTTTTAAATTTCCATCAGTTGCTTAGTACTAATTAAAAAATGTTATGAAAAGTACATTAAATTTAGGTCAAAAATAATTTTTTATAATATGATTTTTAAAAATAAGATTAAAAAAATAAAATGTTATATGATAATTTTTTTAAAACTGACTACTATACAGTTAAAAAAAAGTGAGCATGTAGATTGAAAAATTTAAGCTTTTCAAATAAACATTTTAATTAATAACTGGTCCAATGAAAAATATCAGTTTTACTTTCATCTTTCAATTATTTCTAAAATACAAATGGATCCCTCAGAAGCTATTGCTCGTGCATTTACAACCAACCGTGAACAAGCTTTATATTGCATTGCTCAGAAACATTCAATTCCTGGAACACCCATGAGAGCGATTCGAGGATCAAAGCTTACGGCTCTCCAGATGATCACTTGACACATGGGTGGAATTACCATGGCACTCGTTTCATGCCGTGATTGGAAATTCGATCGGATTTATTCTAGATTAGCATCGTCTATTTTTGCGTGGTTAAGAGGTTGGGTACGTTGCTCCCAAAAGTATTAACGAAATCACCCTTTTCCTGCCTAAATGGATGTGGTACATGCAGATTTTTATTTTTTCAGAAGGAATAGAAACATTAATTTGTACTTTAGCGAATATGAAGTTAGTATCAAACACTATAACTTTTATTTCAGTCTAAAAACTATTTTATTGAGGAAAAAAAAACAATTATTTTTTTTTAATTTTCGTTATACTTGCTTCTTCCCAAAATGTCAACAACATTAAAGTTGATTTTTTTTAAGTAAAACATTTTCCTTCATTAATTAGTTGATCATATGTTTAAAAAAAAAAAAAAAAACACGGATATATATATCTCTTGTTTGGAAAAAGAGTGCTACAATACAAAATTTTAAATTTTCTTCTTTTTTTCGCTTAAAGGGCTTCAAATAATATTATCTTTTTCAACAAAAAAGTTAGATTTTTTGTTCTAATATTAACCACTGGAGTGCACAGCAAATTTACTTTTCTAGCAGCAAATGTTCTGCAGAGTTAAATTTCAAACGCTTCACCTGTAAAATTTCATGTATACGTATTGTGGACCTCTTCTTCCACATGAGTGATATTTTTGCAATATTTTTTCTTCAGATTAAAAAAAATGAGTTCCAAGACCGTAACATTCTGCAAACCTTTATGCGTTAACGCTAACCAATAATTAATAAAGCCTTAGTAATTACAATTGCAACCATATAGCTTATGACTGTTCAGTAAATGCGTCGTATAACTGAAGGTCGTATTTTGAAACCCTTGATGTGCTAGCTCTTTAAGAGATACACTAAGTTTTTCCCAAGAAAAATTTTAGATTTTTTTTTGAGACATGAGAAATATATGAGGCAGTGAGAAGCAAAATGATGTAAGTGGACGTTTTCAAGTTTTGAGTAAAACGCGTTTAAAGATTACATCGTAGGTAGGTTTTTATTGAATTCTTTTGTAAATCATGCTATCTAGCAGCAGCTACCAGGGCTACTAGTACCACCTCTTGCCCCATGACAGAGGAGAGGTTCATGTACCATGTCTACTGGTTATCTCCAAATTTTTAATTTTGCCACTTACATCCCTTTGCTTCTCACTGCCTCATATATAAATTCATTTTTTTTTCAATAATTTTGGATTGCTTTTTCAAACGCATTAAAAGATTGATAAAACGAAGAGAAAAGCCAGCATGTTATCACAGCTTGTAGCAAAGTCGCAAGTTGTATCTTATAAATTTGAGTGCAGTAACTTAAAACCACAAAGTCTGCATGCGTAAGCTTCATAAGCTTTCTCTTTGTTTAAAAAAAATAAACTAGAGCCCATTGTAACAATAAAACATGGGCTTGCTATTTCTTTTGCCATTTATGGAATTTAAACGCTGAATTTATGATTTTAAGTTCTGTATATTTCTTAAACTTGCATTCCTAAGTAGTTCGACTTTAAAGTTTCGTTTATGTGTTCCTTAATTTTTTTAATGTATATATAAAATGGAAAGGAAATTAAAGCTTTTTTCATGCTTGAAAAAAGTGTTTGTTTGTTATATTTTTGAAAGTCGCTAATATAAGCAATAAAAATGCTTTTAGCTTTAAATGAAGTGCTACAAATGATTGAAGAAACTCTTTTTTTTCTAATACTTTTCCTTTGCTTTAATGCATCTTCAATTTAGATTTAAAAATAGCTCACGAGCTTATTTTCTTGATTTTATAGAAATAAAAATAAGACGGAGGTAAAAAATTATTTTTATATTGCTTTAAACATATGTTTCGTTCGTTGAAAATCATTTCAAAGATATTAAAGAGCATTTGATCCCTTTAAAACTATAGGAGGGATTTTTTTGCAAACTTTATCAATTATACTATTAAAATATGCATGAAAAAAAAATAAGAACCGAAAATTTAAACATTTCACTTTAAGTTGAATCCGTTTCAAATATTTTTACCAAATGACTAAGAGGTTCAAATGCATATGGGTTAAAAACCCTTTTTTTAAATCTTGCATATACTGCAATAAAAAAATAAACGAATTTTATATGTATAGTAGCAGTTTTGATTCGGCCAAATACGTTCCAACGCATACATATAAGACTGAAGACTATTAAATATACTTATTTTAAAGTCTAGACTATATGAATGTAAGTCGCAGAAATCTTCTTTGGATAGACCAACGTATTTAAAAATTTAATCGAGAAATAATGAGAATTTGAGGTGCACACTGTACGCGACAGATTAACGCTATAAATTTCGACTCTTCAATAATAATCTGTTTAAATAAAATAGTAGTGCATTTGAGAGAAAGCATCAGTCTCAAAAGAATTTATATTCTTTCATTTCATTTCTTTTACAGTGAAATAAAATCTCGAGCTTCTCCGTCATTAAATGGATCTGCATGCAATATCTTAGAAGTCATTTAAAAATCGAAGCAGTAGCCGAAAGGCCTTAATATAATAGGAAGTATAATAGACGAAGAAAACATAAACTTTTACGACTTGAATAAAAGCTGGTTTATGTGTTTAGTATTCCTGCACTACAAAGGCATTTTCCAAAATGTTACATATGGTAAAGCTAGGAGATTTTGCGCACAATTCATTAAAACAGTAACAAACACCGTAGTTATTTCTGTTTCGGTTAACTATTCATGTAAATGATAATATTATTTGTTGGTAAGTAATTAATTTTCATTGTTATTTTGCGGTTTCTGTTTACGTTGTAGCAAACAGACCAGTTGTTTTCTAACCGTTGTAGCAAAATAAAGAGAGTGTTTTTGCGCTATCTGTTCTAATAGTGTCGAAATGATTACGTATGTAGGATTATTAAGAGGAGATATTGTTCTTAATAATAACTTTACAATTATATTGTTGATAACAATAGCCAAACTCAAAATTACATCATTGTAAGGTTTTATTATGCAAGCTTAATTCCGCAATCTCTTCATTTGCGTAATCTCTACTTCTTCCACCATAGTATAATATGAAGAATTGTACTAACTTAAATAAGAAAAGGAAAACACAATTGTCTCGCAATGCTTTGCATTTCTTATACACGGAATGTTACGGAATAAAGCGTTTAAAAGTACGATTTGAATTATTTACTGAAAAAGTTTTTTTCCTTTAAATTTCTTCTCACCCGCTGAAACATCTTCTAGAAAAATGAAGTGGAAAAATGGACACGAAATTGCAGATTAGTTTGCCAATCAGTCTGACACCAGCATCATTTAGAAGAAAAATAAATGCACATACAAAAGCTTAAATTCTCTTTGTATGCTTTGCAGCTATTTCGTTGTACTTCCTGACGTAGCTTTGCTTCAAACTCGAAATTTATTGTACAACTATGTGTTTTGTTTCTACCCAGTAACAGCTTGTTTTAAAATTTCCCTACAGAAAATACATATTACTAGTTTCTTTTTTTATTTTTTTTTATTTTTTATTATGCTACTGATACAAAACATTAAGTTTTTTCTCGTGTGTACGGTTCAATTTCTAATTATGAAACAAACATTTTTTTTAATGAATTTATCACACATATGTTTTAATTTACTTTATATGCCTTTTTGCTATTTCATTGCATTAATTAATTTAACGTTGTTTCTAACTCAGGAGTTTTTATGCAGCCATATATAGTTTTTCCAGTAAGAGGAAGTTTTGAAATTCCAAAATTACCAGCTGCATGTAACTATTTATTTATTTATCTATGTCTTGTAATGCTACTGTTGCAAAACATTAAGTTTCAACACCTGTGTATGTTTCAATTTATTTTTATAAATCCAACCATTCTGATTTTTAATGAATTTATTCCTTCTTTAATTTATGAAATCTCTCAGTGTAAAGAATAATTATTAGAAATAAAAAAAAAAAAACGAAAAATAAATAGAAAGAAGGTGACAAACTTTTTTTTTTTGATATAATTTCATATATAATATGAAATCTAGTAAATTACGGTATTAGCTGGTGACTATCAACATTCACATACAACCGCTGAAACGCCAAATATTTCCAGTAAATCACGATCATAGTGGACTTTCTCCAATTTTGTCCCTTTCACGGAAACATACAAATTCGTTTTCAACACGTATGATTTATTTTAACAGGCACTTTGTTAAACTCTCGGTTCTTCACAAAACAAATTAAATTTTTAGAATCCTAGCCACCAGGCGCCAAATCTCGACCACACCACTCGCCAGTTTAGAATCGTTGAAGAGGGATTTCGCAGCAGAGGGCCGGGTGCCATTCGCCATGTTTTATCTCCCGGAGTAATTATGGCCCCGGCTCTCTGTCTCTCTCTCCCTTGCTTATCGCATAACGGCAGGGTAAGCCAACCGGGAATTCAGATGTTGCAATTAAACAAAGTGAATGCCAGAGGGAGTTATTGAGATTCGCATCTCTCAAGATGCGAGGGAGAGACTAATTGCTGTGAAAGGGACGACCATCTGAAAGAGGCTGGGGATTTGGAGCATTGTGCCGGCGAGAAAGGATTTCATGCAATGTACTACTCAACGGCAATGTAAATCTGCATACCTGAAAATTCATTTGCGACTTTTCTATAAAGTATCAGTTGGAAAGACGATTTGGTTTCAAATGACATACAATCTGGGCCTCGACTTCCGGGCTTAGTTTTGCAAAGCTCTGAAAATTTTTCCTTGTACTTTTTTCTCCTAAAGTATTTTACTTGATTGAATACCAAACAGGAGGTTTAAAGAATATATATAGTATATATCTAGTATAAAAACATACCACAATATTTATTATGAAATACATTTTTGCGTGGAAAACCTTAAAAAACGGTTCTAGAATTTTGTACTTATTTTTTTAATAGACCTCTGACCAAATTACCAAAAAAAAAAAAAAAAAAACATTTATACTGTCTGACTACGGATTGTATGGAATTGGCTAACGTATAGTTAAGACGAGTCCATCTGAATGAGGGAGAAAAGTAAAAATTTGGCACGCATCATTTGAATATAACTCTGCTTACTTTACAGGCTTATATACATCTGCAAACGCTGACATCCCTAAAAACAAATAGATGCCACCATTTCTGCCTGTAAACCGGATGTTTGCCTTGCCATACTATCCGTGGTCGGACAGCAATTTTTCTTTTATGAAATTAATTTAACCCTTCCTAGCCTTGGTAATGTGACAAAGAGGATTTTTTCTTTTTACTTGCATAAAGCAGCATTTCCGAATTCTTCCATTTACAATTTTCTTCCTTTATCAAAAATGAAAAAAAAAAAAAAAAAATTTGAAGAAAAATATTTTTCCTTGTCAGCTACATATACTGCATAGCAAAAAATTCAGTACAATATCAAATAATATTTTTCAAATTTTTGTTTTTTTAAGCAACGCAAAGCTGGTAACCAGAAACCAATGAAAAAGATGAATAAAAAATTAAAAGATGAATAAAAAACTATTTCTGTCTACTAAAAGTTGAAAAATCACAAAAGCCGGTTTCCATGGCACACTATTCTTTATCCATTGTGGACCGATATTTTCTCGTAAACGACAAATAGTATTTTAAGTTCATTTTTTCATGCTTATCTGAAAGAACACCATCGGAAAGAAAATTTATTTTTATAAGTTAAAATATGTTCTTTCTAATGGTATAAACGAAAAGAAGATGCGAGGTGACAAACTTGAGCTCCACTGCATTGAAAATTGGCTTTTTTTCATGTGAACGATTTTGATAGCCACTTTGGAGGGCAATACCTTTTAGAAAATGAATATTTACGCTCTGCAACTTTTACCCATCAAACCTTGTATATTGGCAATAGAATTACTAAGCATAAGCTTTTGGATTATTTTTGTTCAGAATTAATGACATTCTAAAACCAGGGAAAAAGTTTCTCCATTGCGTTTTTTCAAGTCTTTGCATGCGTGCTACACAAAAGTTAATGAACTCAAACTCACAAAAATACTAGAAAGTATTGACAAACAAAAGTACTTTAAGTTCCTAAAATTTCATACTTCCAGTATGATAAAATTTTCCACAACCTGACCTTAAACGTGGCAAAGCGTTACGACAGACAGAATTTTCTGCTAATTTTTCCCCCTTATTCGAAACAACAACATCTAAGAAAAACTTATTTTCATAGGAAAAAATGTGTTATTTCTAATGATATAAACGAAAAGAAGATGCGAGATGACAAACTTGAGCAACAACTCTTTGAAAATAGGTTACTTTTCAATTGAACGGTTTTCATAGCCACTTTGGATGACAATATCTTTTCGAAAATAGATATTTAAGCTCTGCAACTGTAACCAATTAAAAAAAAAGTGCTTTTACAATGTAATCACGAAGTACGAACCTTTGAATTATTTTTGTTCAGCTTTTATGACAACCTAAAATCCAGGAAAAAATTTCTCCACCGCGCTTTTTCAAGAGTTTACACGCGTGCTATAAAAATATAATGAGCTCAAATTCACAAAAAATATATGAGTGTATTAACAGCCATTTGTACTTTAAGCTCCAAAAATTTCAGGGTTCCAGGGTGTAATTTTTTTTTTTTTGCAAACTTTGGCTAAAGATGGCAATTTGTCACAAGAAGCTAATCTGCCATTTTGGGTCATTTTTTTCGGAGATTCTAGATCCTCATGATTTAGATCTCGAAAGCTGAAAATGTGCATAGGTTAGTTTCAAAGGCATCTCTACATCTCTATAAAATTGCATCTAAGTCGAAGATGGTTGAGTTGGGACCTCTAGGTCACTTGACATGGAATGACTCATTGATATCTTTTATTTAAATTGCTTACTGAAGAACGCCGATATGAATTATGAAAACGTGTGAACGTTTAAAATAAAACTGAGAGGAAAGCTGTTAATGAACAAAAAATAGTTAAAGATGATGACAAATATAAATATTTATAAGGCAAGATTCAAATGACGCAATAAGAAGCAAACGGATGGAAGTGGACTTTTTAAAGTTTCGAGTAAAATGTGTTTACTGTTCTAATCCTATAAAGGCTTTCATTGAAACGTTTTCTAAATTATAGCAGCTATATAGCAGCACCAATCAGGCCTTTCAATAAAATATCTAGCCCAAAAACATAGGACTGGATCTCCTATAAGAGAGAATCTACAGTCGTTTTTGTTCTGGTTACCTGCAAACATATTTTTTTTTTCACTTGCATCTTTTTTCTTCTGACTGCCTCAAATGTAGACTGTCATCTGGTACCATACTCTAGGGTCCACATTTGTGCACATGAAGAACCTTTTACTGGGTGTTTACGTCCCAACATAATAATTTCAAAAAGTTAAACTAATTAACTAAAAATATATCGTAGCATAAAAAACTTTGGCAGCGAAAACTGACTGGAGCTAACTGTTTATCTATTTTGCAAATAGAAAAAAACCTTACTAAAAGAAGACTTCAAGAAAGAAACTGTTAAACTTACGAGTATAAAACTAAAATATGTGATGCAAATCTGAAGACCCCTAATATAAGCTCATTTTTATTTTAACAATTTGTCGAATCGTCAACATAATAAATTAATGGTATTTTTTTATAGAAAACTATTTCACCCATCGTTTTAACATTTCTTTGACTTAATATTTGTACAATTGTACTAGAAAAAGCTCCAGCTTTAAAATAAATAAATAACTCAATAAATAATAATAATAAAAAAAATACTATGTTTCCATTTATCGGCTGTTTTGTAGACAAACAACAAGAATTCCTTTTTGCACCAAAAAACCTTAGTATTTCAGTAAAAAAACTATCAAATAAACAAATATTTTGCGAAATTTCATTTAAACAAATACTTGGGTATGATTTAAAACTGCGAATTTTTAAGTTTCAAGTACAACTCTTAACACTAGAATTACGGGAGCGGTCATTTTGACCCCCCCCCCCCCCCAATCAAACATTTTTTCCAATTTGTTCATCTGTAGTTTCATAAAAAGCTTAATACTTTTTGACTTTTTCCAAATAATCGTGCTTTGTGATAATAAAAAGTTTTCAAGGAAATTGTAATTCTTTTAAACCCGAACTAAAGGGTTGCAACTAAAATTGGGGGCAGGTGTTATTTTGACTCCTTTGAGAAAAAAAAGAACAGCAAATGTATTTACCTGATGCTGAAACAGAGCAGAAATTAAAAAAATGTATCTTAGAACATATCATTTTAAGAACTTGAAGCATGTATAATGTTTTTGTACGTAAGAGAACATTAGGCGCTAGCTTATGAAATGCAACTGAAACAGCGCTGGATTTTTGAAGGGCATTTTAAACTTTTTTTTTTTTTAATATTTCATTATGTATCCTGAAAATCTCTATACATTTTAAATAAACAGCATTTATCATAAATATGACAATTTTAAACTAATTTTTGCAAATACTAAATATTATGTAGGGAACTATGCAGATTTCATTTCGGGGGTCAAAATGATCCCTGCCGTATTTCTAGGTATAAAATGATCGCCGTAATTCTAGCTTTAAAATTTAGCCTAATGTTCCGACAGAGTATCACAAACATTTAAAAATTATCGACTAGTCAGGAAGGATTGCTGAAAAATTCCAAACTGAGACGAATTCGTCTTTTTGTCAGAAACGTAACTCGTCTTTCAAGTGCCAACCTACACGTGACTATTGCTCACGATGCTCTGGAGTTTTAGAATTTCAAGACATTATAAACCATTTGTTCTGCCAGTCGTCAGCTATATGACGCAATAGGGTCTCCATGTCACGTGATCCAAATTTTTTCCATCACATTTTTGTATTTCTTTGAAATTTGCTTCATCAATAGTACCCTTCGAGGTAATCAAAAGTCCAAATTTTTATATTTTTATCTCTTTTATTTTTCCGTTTATGAGACTGATTTT
Organism: Uloborus diversus; assembly: GCF_026930045.1. Classification (NCBI taxonomy): domain Eukaryota; kingdom Metazoa; phylum Arthropoda; class Arachnida; order Araneae; family Uloboridae; genus Uloborus; species Uloborus diversus. Next base: position 126,582,412 of record NC_072732.1, read on the forward strand.
TAGAAAAAAACCTCTTTTTTTCATGGATTCTTGATCATAAAATGGACAATAACTCAGCACCAAATTTAGATAGATAAATTTGGTAGAAAACATTTTAATGTATACATTAGTTGCTGTTTAATATGATATGCAACATACCTAATTTAATAAAATATTTCCAGTTTAAAAATTTAAATTTAAATTTAAAACTTAAATTTTTCAGAAAATGTGTATTTTTTTTAATCTCAAAAACTTTTGTGTATTTCATCTTCATTTGTGCAAAATTTTAAGTTGGGATATCTATGGGACCATCTATTTATGAATTTTTAATTAAAACTTAACTTAGGAAATGATGATATTTTTCAGATTATATTAAGTTAAATATTTGGTTCTCTTACTGGGGGGGGGTGAGCGCCCCGTGAGTAGTAAGTAAGCAAAACTATGCTTGAAATGGGCTGACATGAACTTGAATATTGGTAAACCAACCATCTCCCCTCCCCCGCACCACCACTATTTATTTTCTCTTTTTTTTTGGAAAACTGTTTTCAAAATTAAAAAGAAGGTGGTACGTAAGAGTAATAAGCATAACAAACGCTGCGAAACATCAGTAGTGGCTGAGGCTTTTAAATGGAGCTCCCCTCCATTTCACAACATTAAACACACACAAGCACTAAAAGTCCGGAAAACTTAAACAGACAAATAAACCCAGGGGTAAATTCCATGTACGCCGTATACTCTCTAACATGTTTAAACATGTTATGTATATGATGCATACACATATTGTGCATAATGGATTACTATTAGTATACCCTCAGAAAAATTGATGAGAACATCACTGAATTGAACCATACTGATTTGCAGCTTGTTTTCTCGGAATGTGGGATAGTAGGGTGAGGGGAGAGGAGCAATCTGGAATGAAGCTTAACAACATGGAAGGATATGCTCAAAAGAGCAAAGTTAGTTTCATCTATAACTGCTTAAAAATGTAAAAATAGATCTCGTTGCATTACTCCCCTTTACAACATAAATTAAAAAGAAAACAAACAATAAAGAACATAAAAAAACAGCTGCACTCATGGTGTTGTAGAAAGACAGTTATGTGTGGACAGTAATATGATCTGTACTTTGATTCATTTGTAGTTTTGTGTGAAAAGAATGGAAAAACTTTAAAACAACATGCGCAAAACACTATCTTGCAATGATCTTTGGGCAAACTATTTTCCTCCTACCGAAATTGAAAGTTGGTATTGGGGTAGGGGAAGAAATGAATCATAACTTTCCTTATCAGATATTGAATTAATCAAGTATACTTTAGGAAGTTATGATCTAAAAAGAAAGACTTGATCTGAGAACAAAAGAAAAGATATGCTGTAAAAATAATTCTCAATTCAATCCCCAGGTGAGTCGCGATACTAGTATAGTGTTAATCGTATGCTTGGGTGCGTGGGATGGGGGGACATATTTCGTTTTGTTTTGAAGAAGAACATTTACCACCGTTTAATAAGTTTAGTTTTGTCTTGTTTTATTTTATTTTTTTACATTTTGAAAACTTTAATTTTTTTTTAAAGAAAGATTTAAAAATATGGTGTTGGGGGGGGGGGGGGGGGGTAAAATCTACAAGTTCATACCAGTTCATTTCAAGCATAGTTATGTTATTTACTACTCATTTGACCATCACCCAGTAGGAGAATCCCATACATAACTAAATAGAATCTGAAAAATGTTATTATTTCTTAAGTCAAATTTTATTCACAAATTCACAAAATTATGATCCCATTGAGATCCTAAGTTGAAATTTTTCACAAATAAAGATAAAATGCACAGAAAATTTTGGGATTTAATTTTAAAAAATGTTATGTTTTCTGAGAAATTTTAATTTTAAAATTAAATTTTAAATTTTCAAAACAATTTTTCAAATAAAATTAGTCAAGCCTCATATCACATTAAACAACAACTGACGTATTTTAAAATACTTTTTACCAAATCTTTTTATCTGTATTTGGTGCTGAGTTATCGTTCATTTTATGTTCAAGCATCCATGAAAAAAAGAGGGATCTTCGAAAATCAAAGTCTTATAAATAAAAAAAAAAGATAAAAGTCTAAAAATTTGGACTTTTGAAGACCTTAATGGGTACAATTGATCAGCAAAATTTCAAAGAAATACAAAAATGCGAGCGAAAAAAATTTGTCAATATTTTGGATCACTTGACATGGAATAACCCTATATGTATTTTTTTTTTTTTAAGGATAATTAAAAGTTGCCTTATTTAATTGTTCGGGCGGAAATGTTTAATTATGAAATTAGTCATTTATGTACGATGTATTTTATGTTGTTTGTTTTATTGAGTTCTATGCCATTTCATACTTATAATCATTTAACCAATTGTAGATTTTCTTTTCTTTTTTTTTTACGAAAAAATGTTAATTTAAAGCGAAGGGACATTTTTTGTATAAAAATGCCCAAACTAACCCTCTTTACAATTTGTAAAAATATCCCAACAGAAATTTGACGTTTTCATAGAAAATCGTTTGAATTTTATTGCATCACTTGCTGCCTTCAGCAATTAGATGTTTCGCCTTTTTGCGCAATTATCCCTTTAACTATTCTTTTACCAAGAAGGTGTCTTCGGAGGTTACTCAAATAACATATTTTTGTTTACATTAACAAAGAAACACGTATGTTTCACTAAATATCTCATTTTTTATGCGCGATATTGTACATGTATTAACACATAGCTCAATTCAAATCAACGTATATTTATTCTTGAGATCGAACTGGATTAAGGAAGAAAACCTAGTAGGGAATGTTTCTTTGAAAAAAAAAAGAAAACTTCTGTAAAATTGAGTGTCGCTATTTACAACAATACATTTAGAATGTCGGAACTTTTCTGGGGCATGTGGATTAAAACGTGCAAAAACCATATAATATGTTAACTAACAGTTTTCTAATTAATTTATCACAATGTAGGAGACGAAGGTCACAAAGTCAGAAAAAGCGTCTCATTGTGACACACCTTAAGTTTAAAGGCGGTACCGCTATCCCTGGAAGCGAAATACTTCCCATAGTTTGGATTTTTATTATGTCCAACAATTCGCACTAAGTAACTGAATACTTTTAAAAAAAAATAAAGGAATAGAATATTACTTTTATCAACACAAACACACTCACGGCAGTGCGCAAAACATTTTATTTTGTGAAACATTTTGTAGATACTTATGTGTAGACGCATCGAATGACTCATAACATGTTATATTTATTTTTGATATGCACAGCGTTCTATATGAAATCTTGATTGCTGTCGACTGGTAGTAATTAAAAGACCAGTAAATTTGATATTCCCTATTTACAGCAATACACTGAAAGGTACCAGATCAATTAGTTCAAGGTCTGTTAATTACAGAGGTCTTAAATCTCGTAAAACTTTTTTTTTTTTTGAAATTTTTGATTATAATAGGGCGTCGAGAAGAGCACAACGCTGATGGAAACAAAACATCTATGCCAAATTTAATGTTTCTAGCTTTGACGGTTTTCTCTTAACGCGTGTCACAACAAACATAAAAGATATATACACGTATGAGTAGATGTTTCGTATTATTACAGTGGAATAATAGGCAGTACTTAGTATACATTTATCATCTTTTTCATTTCGAAAATAAAAAAGTATATAATACTAAAAATGTCGACTTTAACATATTATTGCAGCCTTACATCTCATTCTGTCAATTCGCAAGCAGTACCATTGCCTGAATGTACATTTTTTAGTTAAAAAAAATAAGAAAAACATGCAATTTTTTTCATCTCTCGAAAAATAATAAATCAGTCCATTATATTGGGCAATACAACGCTGTAAAAAACTTTTTTTGTGTGCATTTTGTTTTCATTTAGCTAACAAAAAAGAAGACGGAATTATTGAAGGACCTACCAGTATGTTTACATTATAACGTCTTTTCAAAGGACAAAAAATATTTTTCAAAAGAATTGTATTACATTTCAGTGAAAATTAGCAATAAAAATTGCTATGTAAGTACAAAATATCATAACGCGACGAAATCGCTGACTTTTGACAAGAAAAAAAATTAAAATCGAATTAGTAGAAGAAAGGAAATGAACGTAATTGAATTATATAAAAAAAAAGTGATTTCTTTCAGCGAAATTGAATCGCTGAAAATTGAGCCACTCAGAGAATCTTGAAGATAAAAGGAGGGAAAAAAATGCATTTTTCTTTCTTAAAACGAAACAAAAAAAAGAAAAAGAAAAAACTCATTCGATGGCCTAATAATTCCGTATAATAGAAAAACGCTGCGAATGGCTTGAGATTATATTTTCATGCTTCAAAACGTAATAATCAGTACACCTTTTTGAAATTTTCAGTTCTGTGAACTCACTTTTTAAAATGACTGCTTTTAATTTCACGTTCAAAGATCGGCTTTGCAAAATTGCATTTATGTCAAACCAGGATTAAGAAAAGGAAACTGAACCCGCTGGTGTTGGAAGTATTAACGGATAAGAGAAGATAGCAAAAAAAAAAAAAAACACTAAATCAACAAAACTCTCAATTCTGAGGTTTATAATTTTTGCGATTCAAGTGTTGTAAAAACTTTAATGTAACAAAATTTGGATATAATCCTTTTCAAACGTGTTGAAAAAGATATATTTGTTAATATTGTCATTCATTTATTTATTTTTTTACTGTGTAACGTTTTCCAGTTTAAAATTTTGTTGATCCTAACTAGCAAATTCACAAATTTTATTTTATGATTGAGGATTGCTTGGGAGAAATGGTAAAAATTGATGTGTATTTATTTGCCTTACATTTTTCTTCTGGCTATTTATATCAAGTTCAACTGCAAGCTTTGCACGAGGGACATTTGAGATAGTGAGAAGCAAACGGATGTAAGTAGGTTTTTTAAAGTTTTGAGAAAAACGCATTCACAGTTGAAACCGTAGGTACAACTTCATTTTTTTTTTCTAAATCATGCTGTACATCTACCAGGGCTACAAGTATCATATTTTACCCAAAACCAGCGGACAAGTTCTTCTATTATTTGTACTGGTTATCTCAAAATTTTAAATTTTGGCTCATGCACCCCTTCGCTTAGTACTGCTTCATTTGTATACGTGAAAATTGTTTGAATGTTTTTTTTTTTTTTTACTTAACAGGCGGTTTCTATTTAGGTGCTTTCTATATTAAAAAATAATAGTATCTTAAAAAAAGAAAGAAAGTGATATTTAGCTGTTATTCTAGTAGGAAATTTTATTGAACAAAGATGCAAAACATTTATGACAGTAGCAACCTAACAAAACACTCCAGGGTTCCTAAATTATTTACAAAATCATTCCTGACGAAAGTATCGTTACAAGGTGTTCTACATGCGTAGTTCATAATTTTAAATTGTTAATTGAGGGAAGTGGGTCACTGGAATAAGTGGGGCACCCGCCCGCCCCCGCCCTCCCCCCCAAAAAAAACTGAAATACGGATACAGTTTCCATACTTTTTTGCACAGATCATTTGGGTGGAGTGAAAAAAATAAATTTCCGAATTTCAAAACGCCTGAGGTCTCAAAAGTTGCCTTTTATCATCAATAGGGTACCCTTAAAGTATTAGCCTCCTAGGATAATATCTTGAGGTTCCACAATCGCCCCAAAAAGTCCAAAATTGCAAAAAATCGTTCTTTTTTGACTTTTATTACGAAATTTAAAATATATATAATTTTGAAAATGCTTAGAGGTGCAAATTATAGCTCTACGTAAAGTAAATATCTCCTAAAAGTTTTAGGTCGATAGAGTAAGTTTGTTTTCTAAAAACCACAAAATAAACCAAAAATCGACTGTTTTCTTCCATTTTCACACGACTTTGTAAAACACAAATAATTCAAGTGCACACAATATTAGTATTTTTAACACAGAAACTAAACTTGTTTATGAGTTAAAAATTTATTTTATTATTCATATAATTTATTACATTACATTTAACAACTTTTGCGACACATCTTTTTTGTAGTTTTTGTATACCATAATGGTATACAATCACATTAACAAGCACCCAACAAGAACAAATAATTTTGTCTACCAGTTAGTTTTTTGATTATGAAAACCTTTTACTGAATTTTAAATTATGCGAGTCCGAATTAACTCAACTCAATTTGCGTACAGAGCCGCCTTATTTTTAGGGTAGACTGAAAAGAAATGAATTTCCGAATTTCGAAACGTACAAGTGATTCTCTTCGCAAATGAAAAAGAGCAAAAAATATTTTATTACAACTCCTATCAAATATCATTAATACAAGAACTCGGTTCAAATAACACAGGATATATAAAAGCTCTGCTCGGAGAAGCTGAAATTATACAACTATATTAATTTCCTAACAGCTGATGAAAAGTCATTTGACAACTTTGTTGTTATTGGTTAATTGGTTGCGACAGTACTAACACCAATACTGGTGTGACAGGAGGAGTCATTCGTCATCTATAGTTAAAACTAAACAAACAAATGCAGTGGTCGATTTCGTCTGCAGTATGCAGACATTTAATTGATTGAGACATTTAATGCAAAATTAGAACGGAACAACGAAGGGCCTCTCAAATATTTTTAGTGGCTAACAGAAAAAATAACAAAACCTCCGAAAATCTCCCACTGGTGAAATTTAAAAATATATTCTTGTGAAATTGTCTGTTCTACTTAGACTGGAATAAATCTTAGCTCCCATCAACTATACATTCGTATGAAGTTTTCCATACGAATGTTTCATCTGGAGATTGCTCAAGCAATCTTGATACTAAAAAACTTCGTCCTGTAGTATATTCCAGGTAGATAATGATTGTCGCCGTCTATTAAAGTTATACCTTTCAGCGAATCAGAGTGAAAAGGTGGTCGCACTGTGTATTCAGTGTATATTGCTCTTTGAGCAATCTCTAGATGAAACATTTTGGCAAATTTCATACGAATATATTGCTTATGTGGGCTAAGATCTGTTCCAGTCAAAATTGAAGGAACGTTCTCTAAGAATAAATTTTTTAACTTCAATAGTGGTAAATTTTCACTGGAATTGATATCTTTTTTGATAATTACTAAAATGACTTGTGGGTTAGTTTAGTTTTAACTTAAAATGTCAAATCACACCTCCTGCCACACCAGATAGTATTGGTACCGTCACAACAAATAATAACCAAGTTGGCAAGTGGCTGCTAAATGCTCTTTACTTGTCTAGAAATTAATAATGTTATACTCTATAATTTCAGCTTCTCTGCATAGAATTGTTATTTGTCCTGTGTTTTTTGAGCAATGTTCCTGTATCAAAGTATAATGATGTCCAACATTAGTTGTAAAATGAGTTTTGCTGTTTTTCATTTGAAGAAAAATCATATATACGTTTCGAAATTCGGAAATTCATTTTTTTCATTCTACCCTAAAAATAAGGCGGCTTTGTTAAATGTAATGTAAAAAAATATCTGAATAATAAATTTTTTTTTGAAACTCTTAATAAGTAAATAAGTAATAATTCTGTGTTAAAAATACTTATATTGTGTGCACTTGACGTATTTGTGTTTTACAAGGTCAAGCGAAAATGGAAGAAAAAAGTCGATTTTTGGTTTATTTTGTGGTTTTTAGAAAATAAGAATATATTCTATCGACCTAAAACTTTTAGGAGATATTAACCTTAGGGGAAACCCGTCTAAAGTGGATACCCCGGGCAAAGCGAATTTAGCCTTTAACACCCAAATAATTAGTTGGCCGGCTGCCGCGTTGTCATAGCAACGGTCGCCTGTTGCCGCTCTATGTGGGGCAAACACGTCGGGACGAGTTCCCATCACGCGACGCTAGTGAGCAAACAAAATATGTTTTAGGGAAAATACAGTAAAACCTGTAAAGTTGACCACCTTTGTAAGTTGACCACCTTTGTAAGTTGACCACCTGTCTATGTTGACCGCTTTTGTCAGGAACGGAATTAGTCCTATCTTGTATAATGAAGGAAAACCTCTGTAACTTGACCACCTTTCTATATTGACCACCTGTCTATCTTGACCACTAATGTACCCCAAATTTGGTTTGGAGCATTGTAAAAAAAAACTTTGTAAGTTGACCACTTGGTTTATTTTTTAAAACTTAATTTAGTAAATTATTTTATTATTTTTTATAGCTTTCCAAGAATTTTTTGATGCCAGACCAGCATTTTACCAACTAAATAAAACAGCAGCATAACTAAACCTCCTTGTAAGTTTAACCCACATTGGAAAACTACTAAGAACCCTTTTATTCTCCAAACTTGTTTTTCTTTTGTTGTTCTATTTGAGATTACATTTTGTACTCTCTGTTCAATGAAAACATGTGTCAGTTGAAAAGTACAAAGTATTTTTTTCCAGTTGCAATATTTTGTGGCAACACTGGAACTGTGTTAGAGTAAAAGTTACTTGCATTGCAGTATTTCTGGTGCAAGGGATTAAGAAATAGGACATTTTCGTTTTCAAACTGCCTTTTAGAACTATGAGAGTCTAGCTTGTTGCTCTTTGCGTAAAAGTTTTACATAAAATGGCTTCAAAAAGAAAGTTAGTTGAACTTGAGGTTGATAAATGTATGAAATATTAAAATTAATTGAATAGGGAGAAATCCAGAGAAAATTGGCTGACACATATGGAATTTCCAAAATTACTGATTAATAAGTGCACCAAATTTCAATAAGGAGTTATTTTGTTGAAAAGTAGATCATCATGGTTGTAAATGTATTAAATGTATATGAGAAAAAAAATAAATAAGCGAAAAATTTGTTATTTTTGATTAGCTATGAATTTTTTAGGAACTATTAATATCAAATAACTTTTTTTAAACAATGATTTTTTTATCAATTTACTGAAATTTTAATTTACATGGCACATTATACGTCATTCTGAGAAAATAACCTCTAAAAATATTTGAATAACATTTTAAATTATCGCTTCAAAGTAATGTTAAAAAATAAAAGTGAGTTGAACGGAAAGAGTAAGTGTCAATTAGTCAAAAAATGAATACATGGTGCAAGAAACGACAAAAAAAAAAAAAAAAAAAGTCATTACCCCCTTTATAAGTTGACCACCTCTCTAAGTTGACCACCAAAGTACTGCACCGCAAGTGGTCAACTTACACAGGTTTCACTGTATTATTAGTTAACAGAGGTTAGTGTTTCATTTATAACTTTAATACTATTTGTGACATGTTCTTTGTTATGATTAGGATTTGATGTACGATTATGTAACTTTCAACTATCCGTAGACGACTAGTTTAGATGCTCTGGTTTGTTAGTAAGTTTTAGTAACCTCAAAAATGTACCTGAAGGGCAAAGCGGATTGGGCAAAGTGAATACCATATTCACTTTGCCCGGTCATAACAAGTCACTTCATCCGAATCTGGAAGTTCCTCAATATTAAGATCCCAAGACAATACTACCATTGAAGACCGTCCTTATACTTCCATGGGATCTGAAACAACACAATAAATCCAAGGTAATGATGTTCCCGCCGCTTCACCCAAACATGGATGTCCTACGAACTGCTACAGTCATTCAGTTTTACTACCTATTCCTCAGTCTGTTAAACCAATAACAACACGTAAACAAAAACTACAGATATCTACACTCCAGACATGTACTCCAGTAAAGGACAGTCAGAGACAAAAATTTGAAAAATCCAATAGACTGTCATGAAGTAACTAGATGAAGTTTCGAGTAAAGCTTCTCAGAAGACTATTCAAAAGACCAAGTACCAAAAAGACTAATCAAAAATCTCTGCTGCAAAATATAGGACTGCATAAGAGAATGATAAGAATAAGGAAGTATAGAAATTTGATGATGTAAGGTGCATTTTCTGTGATAAAATGTTGATTGAAGAAGATGATCAGCCAATGGAAAACAGGATACAATGTGTTCGTACTCAGTGGTGTCATAAAGAGTGTTCAGCATTCGAAAATGGTAATGATTTTGTTTGTGATAACTGCAATAATTAGTATTGTAGCAGAAAAATGTTTTATTTATTTATTTTTTTTTTAATATGTCCTAAACTTTGGATGTTGACTTTTTTTAGTTTAATTTCTTTTTTGTTATAATAAATACTGCAATAATTAGTATTGTAGAAAAATGCTTTTTAATATGATCCTTTAATTTTCAATGCTTATTTTATTCTTAAGTTTAGTTTCTTTGTTTGTAATAACAACAATAATTAGCACTGCAGCAAAAAAAAAAGTTTTTAAATATGTTCCTTTTATTTTCGTATTTTCGGCGTTTATATTATTTTTAAATTTAATTTCTTTGTTTGCAATAACTACAATAATTACCATTGTAGCAAAAAAATGGTTTTTGGATATGTTCCTTTAATTTTCGATGGTTATTTTATTTTTAATGTTTAGTTTCATGACAAATGATATTGCTGTTCGCTTTGCCCTAGTAACGAATCCACTTTACCCGGGTCGTTGGGCAAAGTGAATATTTATGCCATCGTAGGAAACTGGCCTTATATCTAATAGTGTAATTAATATTAAGGACAACTGTTGTTGCATTACGCAAGTTCATTAAATGAAGACTTATAAACATTTGTTTCAATTTCTAAAGTTATAACTAAACGACAATAATCAAGAAAAGCTTAAGGTATTCACGTTGTCCGGGTTTCCCCTACATAGAGTTATAATTTGCACCTCTAAGCATTTTCAAATTTATATATTTTAAATTTTGTAAAAAAGTTCAAAAAAGAGCGATTTTTTGCAATTTTGAACTTTTTTGGGGCGATTGTGGAACCTACAGATATTATCCTAGGAGGCTAATATTTTAAGGGTACCCTATTGATGCTAAAGGGCAATTTTTGAGACCTCAGGCGTTCTGAAATTCGAAAATTTATTTTTTTCCCTCCACCCTTCTGATCATGTTAAATTTCACCACAGTGATTGGTTTTGCACATATTTGGTTTTCGTGGATTTTTTTTTTCTAATTCATAGCATTTGGTCAAAAAAAAAAATATATGATTTTTTTTTAGTTCAAACAACATTTTTCAAAGAAGTGCTCCCAGGATTGATTTTATTATTTTTATGATAGTTAATTTTTCACGTATAGTTTATGTTAAAGTTCATACAACAATAAGAATTTGTGTATAAAATATTATTAATAAGTGTTTTAGCGGAAGGGTCCCCCTAATCCGCAGATGTTTGCTATAATGGGTAAATAGGTTCCCTCACTTTGGGGGTAAGTGGCCTCCCCTGTAATAATAGAGATTTCAAAATCAAAAGCAACTCGGTTTAAATATTTGTATTAGTGAAATAGAAGACAAGTATGACGACTTAGTAGGAATGGATAGTTCAGTTCAGGGGCGGACTGGCCAGGTCGGCTAGTCGGGGATCCCCGACTGGGCCAACAGCCGAGTGGGCCACTTTAAGCAATTTTTTATTGAACTTAATACATTTAATTCACATCTAACATTTTTTAAAGCGTAATAATAGAAGAAAAAATGAAATTTGTTCACTCTATGGGAGAAAAAGTGTTTGGAAGCAGATTAATTTTTCTCCTATCCTTATCCCCCCACCCAGGGGCCAAAGTAAATAGCCGAAGTCCACAGGTGCGAATGCTTTCCTCTCTTTGTCAACTTTCTCTCTAGTTTTTAGAGCTCTGGGGTCTACGGCTCCCACATTGAGGAAACGGAAGGGACAAGAGAAATTAGGGTCGGACGTGGCTTGAAAAAGGTCCCGGGACGAAAATGAGCTTTCAAAAATCTTACATTAGTACGTCTATTAACAACAATTGGCCTGCACCACTAAAAAAAGCAGCCCCAGTCCTGCTATAAATGTGTGGGCCATGCTTTGGGGTGTTGATACATGAGCAGCGGCATGCACAAGGTTGGGGGGGGGGGGGGGGGAGAAGGATCATCTGTTGGCCCGGTTCCGAGCCTGAAAGGGGCCCAAGATTTTTTAAATGACGTGTGAAATATACAGTAGGGACGTAGTGGTAAACAAAATGGAGGGGGGCCCGTAAAAGTTATTTGTGATGGGCCTCAAAAATTTGCACCTGGCCTGATATTCACTGGTTGCGGCAGATTCAACTAAATGCTGTCAGTTGGCATTTGATTTCATTAGTCTAATGTAGTTTATCGCTATACAAGTATTTTTATCTCAGAACCGCATCGGGAAAACAAGTTTGGACTACGATATACTGAATCTGAAACAGGACAAAATTTCAACTTAGAAGGGCGAGTTCCTGAACATAGGCGGATTTGGGCCTGAGTTCCAAGGGAGGCAAGGGAGGGGAGTTGGTAAGATTTTTTTTTCTCTTTAATTTTTTTTGAGCAACATTAGTTGTAATCAGGGCCAGACTTTTTACAATTTTGCGGAGCAGTTCGGAATTTTGTATAAAAATCAATAAAATTAACTAAAACCACTTATCTGATTTTTTTAGAGCTTTAATAATTATTTTAAGCACTAGTATGAAAATAAATATTTCTAAATTAATAAAACAGCTTTATACACAATTTCCATCTTTGAGTATAAGCATCTTTAATATCCCATATTTACATGTTTGTGATGATGAAATAGCAAAATTTAAGCTGGAAAACTTCGGCAGGGAAATGCGGACCAAAAGAACTTCTTTGCGGAGCCGCGGACTTTCGCCATTTTGGCGCAGCAACTCCGCAAAATGCGGAGCAGTTGGTAACAATGGGTCACTATGGTATTTCAGGCATGAGGTCCCTTTGTAGTCCTAAAGTTATTAAGTCTAAAATTGAAGAATTTGAGGATCAAACTTTTCCTTTTTTAAAAATTCATTTTTGCGTGCGGAGAATTGGTTGTTCCGATTCACAAATGTAAGATCAGACCTCTGTTTTGCAGTAAATAATGTGGAAAAGATATTAGCCTTTGGATCGGACACTAATGTTATTTATTAGTCTTAAAAAAAATGAGTGAGTCTGGACTTACCTGGTTCTTGGTTTTCGCATCAAGGGCCAAGAAGGAAATTGTGTATTGCAGATTTAAAATGATCCGGGACACATTTTGAAAAAAAAAATGGTTTTCAACAATTTAGAGTTTTGAAATTTTTTGCACTATTCAAATTTAGTTATTGTTTTCTTTAAAAAATGGGGTTGCTTTAAATTGCTAAAACTCAAAATATTCTTGATCAATTTTCAAATTTTTTCAAAAAACTATGCACAAATACATATTTTTAATTTTTTTTCGACGATTTAAAAAATATTCATTCATTAAAAATAGAAAATATTTAAAGAAAAATTTCGAAAAATTCAAATGTACTTTTTTTTTTAAAAATCATATTTTTTGAAGTAATGGTTTTTTCAAATGCACCGTATAAAAATCAAAGTAAACTGTTTGAAAAAGATATGCTCCAAATTTCATTACTTTATCAGTTCTTGACTTGTAAGAGTTTGAATGCGAAAAATCGGGAAAAATTGCATCATGGAGAGAAACGCGTTTGAAGTTTTAAATTTAAATATAATATTAGTTAAAAGAATGCAGCAAAAATAATTATATCTTTCGTTCTACTTAAGATAGAAAGAAGATTCAAACGCCCTTTTAAACAGAAAAAGACGGAGAAGTTTTTTATATGAGAGAAAAAAATGCAAAATTTGGCACATTTTGTTTCCCGGACCCCTTTAAATATCGAAAAATTGCCAGACAAAGTCTTCGAACCTTAGGCATTCCCTTAAAGTCACTAAAGATAGCTTAGAATTTCACCTATAGAAATTTTCATGGGAAAACTTCGTAACACTTTTATTTGAACTATAGGCAAAAATTAATTTCAGTTTCAGAAAAAAATTCCCAGAGAGAACTAGTGTTTCCTCCAGACCAAAAAAGGAGCAGTGTGCTTTCAGATAAAAGGGATAAAAAAAATACAGAAGTTTTGTTGAATAAAAAAGATGCTTCTTTTACTTTTTGGTATACTAGGTCCATACAAAGTTCAAGTGTTTTCGGTAGTAATTATTTTTAAAACATTAAAATGCTTTTTGATGTTTAGTTTTAAAGGTAATGCAAAAAACATTCAGATATATTCTATTCAGATTCTTGTGCATAAATAATTGAAACGAAAGATGACGTTTCAAAGACAGGGGTCGAAGGTTAGCTTAAAAGCGGAAGGACACGGTGCCCTTCTAAAAAATCTTGGGAAGACCTCTCTCTTTTTTTTTTTTTCAAATGTTTCCAAACATATTATAAGAATATATTTTTAAAATTTCAATGCCAGAAAATTTCGAAGAAGAGTTGCCAGATTCCCTTAGTAACGAAATGTAGTTTAAAATTGGGTCAGGTATATTTCAGTTTTTAAATACTTCCAAATGAGATCACTGACCCTCCTATTCTCTCAAACGTGACCAAAATTAGTTTTACGTTTTTTAATAGTTCAAATTCTAAACGTTTTTGTAGAGAGCTCCCTATGCTGTTCCATTAATAAAGGGAATAAATCCTAAGGGTAGCCTAAAATTGCATTTCTGAAACTTTCCATTTCGGAGAATTTCTGGGAAGAGCTCCCGACATTCTATTGTAAAAAAAAGATAGACAAAAATTAATTTCAATTTTGAAAAAAAAAAGTTAAGAAAACAAAATTGTAAGGAAACCCCTTGTTTTCCCTCTTCTTTAACGCTACCGAAAATTGTAAAATTGCCTTTTTTGACATCAACTTTGAAAATATCGCTTGAAAAAGAACTAGAACCCCGTGTCCCGATTATTTTCTTAGGCCTATATAGATCAACCAATTTCAAAAAAATTCCGATGATATTTACGTGGTTCCTCATCTCTTTCCTCGTGTCCTTCCTATGTTGTCAGTATAGAAACATAAAGATGTGCCTTTTCAGGCTTATAACCATAAGTATCCTTTCAAGGCACATAAAAAATGTGTCAGTGTTAGTTATATTTTATGTTTCGCAATTTTCTATTTTAGAACTTTAAATCTTGATTTAGGAACTTAAAGTAAAATAGTAACTAGTAGTAGTTTAATACCTTTACTCGACTAATTTACAGAAGTGGGCCGAAATATTCTTTTGCCAACTGCGCCAAAGTCAGCCAGTCCGCCCCTGGTTCAGCTGCAAAAACGACTAAAGCTGGTGATCTTGTTTTTGAATCATACATGAAAGAAAACCATTAAGATTTAAGTAGGTCTAATGTTGGAAGTTGGTGATACAAATTAAAAAATACTGTTGAATTTGCAACAACGAATAGAAATAGTGACACTTTTCATTGGCATGGTGCAGATAATGTTGGAATAAATACTAAAGTGGAAGTGATACTGGTTCTTCCTTAGACAACTATACATAGACGCAATTATTTAGTGTTTTAAATTTCTTTTTTAGCTTATAGTTTTGGCTAATTTATTCAAATTGATCTTAATCAACTGTATTACGTTCATTAAACACACCTTTGTATGTAAAAGTATAATATATACCCACAGGCTTTCAATAAATTTCAAATGAAATTGTTTTGTTTTCTTTTAAAACTTTTCCGTGACACAGATTTAAAAGACAGTAAATATCTCATATATGGATGCATTTACAAAAAAATAATGCACAAGAAAAATGTACATATTTTATCATGAAAGACCCTTTTACCCCATACTATAAGCTAAGTGGGACACCAATCCATTTTTTTAAACTTAATCTTTTAAGAATACTTAAAGCATTATATTAGAAAATAATAATGAAATATAGTTTATTAATAATGCGCTAGATAAAATAAAACAATGAGATTAAAAAAATTTGTATCAAAAATTTTGTTTAAGGTTTCAAAAACAAACTATTCTCAAAAGGTGTCTCACTTACCCCAACCCACCTTATGTAATTTATGTGGATTTGATGCTTCATGAAATCTCACATTTACGTTTTTTTTTTTCCCCTCTTTTTTTTCTGATAGAACTAAGTACACCCATATATTTCATTTGTAATGCAACAATGTGACTTTTCAGTATTATTGATTTGACTAAAATTTTGTTTTGCTCCAGATAATGAAGTCTTTTTTTTTTGTAAACAAGTTGGACACTCTCACGATGAATAGACACGATTGCTTTCAGGCTCACAATGTGCTTCACCGAACAACTGAACTTCATTGAATTGCTAAAACTTTTAAGCAAGAATGACTGACACATAAGTAAATATGTTATATCATTGAATGATGTGAAGCTAATTATCTAAGCGTAAATTCATAGAGAATTGTAGATATAGCTCATAACGAGAAATTGTAAGAAATTGCTTATTTAAAAGGATAATAGTAGCAAAAGTTGCATCATCACATAATGTATAATGCGTTTAGTTTCAATAAATAAGAGTGTATAGTTAATTCTTTCAGTTTTATTTGACTGTACCAGCTGTTTCCAAAAAAATTCATGCTAATGTAGAATTGAACACGCAAAGCATAATATTGTCCTGATCAGTTAAACAGAAATATCTACGTTTTTTTTTTTTTTTTTTTGCTTCTTTTTCATCAATTTTATTGTAGATCCATTTAACAATCTAGTTCATATGACTTCCGCTATTTACAATACACGAAAATTACGTCAATTTCTACTTATTTCACTATTGTTAGTCGGGAATTCAAACTGCGCTTCGTCAAATATCTTAAGAATTTATTCCTGCCGTTACTGCTGTTTACCTGCTCACGGTAGAAGAAAATCAGGTACAGATCTAGTAGTTAACTATCTAATCTCTAAAACCGTTCACGCAAAAAAGAATAGCTAAGTTGCAGAATATTTTTAGTTAGATAAATAGACACTTTGTGCAAGTTTATCCAAAAATCGAAACACAAAACGGTGTATTGTTTTAGTTGTGATATCCAAAACCATTGGCGCGGCAAAATGCCCAGAAAAAAGGAAAAGATATTTCTTTGAACATACCTTTCAGTTATTGAGATTTAATTCTTGAGGGTATGGTTGAGATTAGTGATAATGGGGACAAAATTCTAATGCTGATTCGTTCCATGGGCAGGTAAATGGCAGTATCTGCAGAAATTAGTTTTCGAGAAATTGGATTCAATACTACATTCTAAGAGATGTTTTTTAGGTTCTGCTATGTTTCAGCACCACTAAATGTATTTGCAATTCTTTTTTTTTCTCAATGACACCTGCCCGCACTTTTAGGTAAAACCCTTTAGTTATGGCTTTAAAAAAAATCAGTATTTTCGAAAGCTTTATATTATTAAACAACACGTTTATTTAGGAAAAGTCAAGGAAGGATTAAGCTTTTCATAAAAATACAGACGAGCAGTAAGCAAAAAAAGTTTGCTTGGAGTCAAAATGGCCACTCCCGTAATTCTAGTGTTAATCAAACCCAGTTCTCAGGAAATCATATTTTGTGACAATTGAACAACATTTTGGGATATCCAAGTGCTTTTAACTAGTTCGTTAGTTCTAAAATAGTTGGTGCACAGTATCTTTGTACTGATTATGTATACTGATACTTTTTTTTAATTTTGTTAAGCAATTGTTAGAGGTTTGTAAGTGCTATGCTTTCAAGTAACAACATTTATCCGGCAAGCATCTCAACCTTTCCTTCTTAAATCAGAACCAAATTTGCTTCAAAAATCCCGAGTTCGTTCACTTTTATTTGCTAACCTTTTTTACTACAATATTAGTATACTAGAGATATTATTTTGCACTGCAATGAATTTACGATTATTTGTTAAAAGATTTTTTTTGAGCAATCACGATTGCTTATTGCTTTCATTTGACT
This sequence comes from Uloborus diversus, assembly GCF_026930045.1. Taxonomy (NCBI): domain Eukaryota; kingdom Metazoa; phylum Arthropoda; class Arachnida; order Araneae; family Uloboridae; genus Uloborus; species Uloborus diversus. Next base: position 126,600,053 of record NC_072732.1, read on the forward strand.
GTTTTTGGTGTCCTATCATTTTATTTTCCCACCACCATCCTCCGCACCATCACCGTCGACCGGCTCCTCACGATGCTGCTCCTATAGCGAAAGCCGTCTCCAGGTTGCATCCACACACGCGCATACATACACACACACACACCTACACACACACATATATATATACATACGTACACCTACGCACACACACAAACACATACACACACATACACCTACACACATACACTTACATACACATACACATACACACGCATACATACAGACACCTACATCTGCACACACACACACAAAAACATACACACAACTACCCACACATTCATGCCTGCACACAGACACAAACACATATGCCTACACACACACATACCCCCTACACACAAACCCCCACACACAAACACACACGCCTACATACACACACTCGTGATTGCGAAAAACATGATTTGAATTCAAGACGTCAAAATTCATTTTTTTTTTGTGATTACTTGTGGGAGAGTCCTTACGAAATGGTACGTGGCTTAATAGTATACTAACCGTGGATTTTTCAAACTAATTTGACAATAAAACAGTAAGAAGCCCAGCTCCTAATACAGGGCTAAGGCAGAACTACATGCAATATACAAACAGCATAGTAATCTCACATAGAGACTGCAGTTTTTGTCTTTTGATGGAATAACCAGGCTGTCGATATATTGCATGTAGCCTTGTCATGGGCTTAGATGCTAGTAACTTGCTGCTTAATACCCAAGCTCTGCCATTAATTTACGAGTTGAATCGCATTACATATGTGAACGTTTCCTGATGACGTTTTACTCTATCTACTAGTTTGTTGGCACTCTCAGCTTCAACAATATGACATCTGCCTCCAGCTCGGTTATTCCCAATTCTAGTCTGTTAAGTTGAAAACAAGAACAAAAGTTCAATCTCTGGATTGGATAGCCAAGCTGTCAGTAAATTTCATGTAAATTGATACTGATTTATGGAGTGAAAAAGGATTGTTTAGTAAGTTAATATTGTGTGATAGCGTAGCTGGCTTAAAACTTGGAAAAACGTTTAAATAAGATCATAAAATCATTATTTTTTATGTTTAGCAAAAATGAATTCAAATGTAAAATTTAACTAAACAAATTCTTGGACCTGTAGATAGCGAACATGAAGTGTTTTTTTTTTTTTTATCCCTAGTGATTTCACTTGTTGTCGAAGTATTATCTTTTTTTACTATTCTTAAGACAAAACAAAATTTAAGACTATCGAAGCGCACTGATTTAGAAAAACTAAAGCTTTTATCCAGTTTGCAGAGAAAATATAATTTTTTTGAACCTGAAATCGTATTTATGTTTCCTAAACGCAATTACAAATTCCTAAAGCTTTACTCTGCTCAACAGGCAACATTTCAAAAAGAATATAAAGTACGAAAATAAACGAAAGAGCAACAGAGTAGCTAGAGAATTTAGTGAAAAATTTTAGTGTCGTTGGGCGCATTGGGAAATAAATATCGCAGGGTGAAATTTCCAGCATGCGAAACAAAAGCAAAAGAAAGGAAGGTATAAAGGTCTTTACGTGATTTTCTCTGCGTCAATCTTTGCACAGGTCCTATTTGATCGACTTTTCTCTTCAGTGTGGGAGACAATTCCATTCGCTTCAAAAAACGATGACTTTGGGCCCCCGGTTTTACGGATTTTGTCCCCCTCCCCTTTTCTCTCGTTCCTGGCATTTGTTTTTCTGGTTATTATTATATTTTTTATTTTCACAGAGTTACTCCTTCTTCTGTTCGGAAAAGCATAAAAAGACAGAAAGAACGGTGAGGTCTCGAAACCTCAATTTTCCACTCTGTTTTCTTTCTAACGTTACTGATCGAGTTTTCCGACTGTTTTTCTTTGGAAATCTGGGGTTGTACTGTATTTCCGGAGTCGGTTCCTATTTCTTTCTTCAACTGAATTTCTGCGATTTACTCCCTTTTTTGAAACCAGTATTACGGGAAAATACATGGCAGGATACTCGTGTATCTTTTTTAAGAATATGTAAATATATATATATATATAGATATATATATATATATATATAGATATATATATATATATATATATATATATATATATATATATATATATATATATATATATGTATGTATGTGTGTGTGTGTGTGTGTGTGTGTGTGTGTGTATAAATATATACACGCAGGTAGTCACATTCACTTTGTGGATGTCAAATTTGAATGTTTGAAGCAAACATGAATGAGTAGGATATGGCAGGAAAAGATGAGAAGATTGGATTTTTGACAATTTGAAAGTTTGATATTTTGTGCGCAGAAACTAACAATGCAATCGATTTGTTTTAAAATTGCGGAGCTTGAAACCACAGTAATGATAATGAGAAAATTCAGTGTATATTAACATGTGAAGGATTTAAGTTCTAAAATAACTAGCCGCCAAAGTATTTTTTTAGACACCCTGGCAATCTGTCCTCCGGTATTCGTTGGAAATTGAACATTAGAATCGCAACAGTAGTCAAAGAACAAATTATCCAAAGAGCCAAAAAAAAAAAAAAAAAGACATGGAAATAAAACCTTCTCTCATCTATCTGGTAGCAAAATAGATGAAATCCGTTCTGTTTTTAGTACATAGGTCGGCTAATAAAAAAACAAAATGTCACGTCTTTGTTTCCTTACTTTGAAAATTAGGTTAACTTAGAAAAAAGGGTGTATTTTACTTTGTGTTAAAAATTCTACGAAAATTGTCTTAATATTTACGTGCATGAATAAAATTGGTTCAATTATCATGTACCAAATAATAAATTTGAACGATATTATGAATTTGCTGTTGAGCTACTTACCTAACTGAAATATAACATCTTCATCTCCTCACTTTAAGCTAGGTTTAAATACATTTTATTCATTCTGAAATTCGTGTTTAGATTAGTATTGCTACAATTCATTAGTTTTGCCACCTTAAAAAATCATTTTGCATGTAATCTGCTGAAATGCCTTAACAAATTCTTATGATAAAGTTTGTGAAGACAAGTTGTATCCGTCAAGGTTTTGGACCTGAAAAACTGCAATACAACATTAACTGCAATAGAAAAAGAATAATGTAATGCTGTGATATGTTTTGTAATTTTTTTTGATTGATTAAAGGACACTCACATCTCGTTAAAAAAATTCCCAAGTTAACCTATGAAAGAGTAAGGAAATTTAAATCATATAACCTCTGACACAGGCAGAAAAAAGCATCCAATATTTTTTCTAACCAATTCAAAATATTTGCGGAAAAGCTATCTAAAATCTTGTAAACTGAAGAAGCAATTTTACAAGCTCAAATTTAACATCTTTTCTTGAAAAAAATTGTGACTAAATATTTTTAAACGAGAAGTTTACGCAGATAACTTTAGCTTTTTTCTCTGCATGACAACATTTAAGCTCTCATTTTTCTTTCTTTATTTTTTTTTAATAACAGTTTTCTAAAAATACAATTTGTGTGTTTTGCTCTTTTTTTTCATTTACAATTTTTATAGTTACTCGTCAAAATATTCAGATAGATGGTTGTCTCCAAGGAAATATGCATAATTTTTTTTTTTTTTAGGAGATGTGGCTTTTGCGGCTGTTACATTTTTTCTAAATAAGCCAGTTTATTAGAATAATAACAATATCGGGTTGTTTATTAAATGTTTTGAAAGCAACAGTTTTAAGAATTTCTCCTGTAATTTTTATTTTGTACTTATAAAGTTTTTTTTTCCTTCCTAGATACATTTATCAAAGAAATATTTATGATTATTGCAGCGTTAATAAGTTAAATTCGGCTCACACTCCCCAACCAATTGTATGTTTAGGTAAAATATTGCATGACTTGCAAAAATTGTGGGAAGACATGATAGGCAGTTTTTTTCAAACAAAATACGTATGGAAAACAAACAATTTGGTACCGAAGTATAGTTTACTATTCAAACACTGTTAAAATGATTAAATTAAAAGGCACAATAGATGAACACGTAGTTCGTCTCCGAAAAAAAAAAACATATACTGAAATTGACAATTTACCACAGTAATTTTATTGTTTTACGTGAAATATATAATTATCAAATGTTAATGCTTTCAATAATAAAACGTGCCTTTAAATTCGATTTCGTTGAAATCGAGTGGACTTCCGGAGTACCGTTTTTACAGATATGATTCAACGTCTCTATAATATGGTTTTGGTTAACATTTAATACTGTAATTTTTTTTAAAAAACTAATTCCAAATGCTCACTTTCAATGATTAATGGTGTTTTCGCACATCAAATCTACTTCCCCAACATTCATTTATGTCAGTCTTCAGTCATTTATTTTTTATAGCGGTACCTGCACGGATTTGCCCGTAGTCTATACATATAATAAAATAAGATGTTTGTGTGTGCGTGTGTGTGTGTGTGTGTGTGGCGCGCTTCCCGGGAAAACGGTAAGGCCTAGAAAGATGAAATTTGGTATACAGTTGCAGTTTTTGCCGAAGATGTGCACCTCGGGCTTCGAATTTTGAAATTTTAATTAGAAAAAAAGTTATTTAATGTTTTACGTGGTTTTCTGCACTTTTTAGTACGTTTTACCTCACAGACAACGAACCAATTGCACCACACAAATATTTTTTGTACTATAGTGTAGGAAATTCAATTTTAAATATGATCAATGAAAAAATTTTTGAAGATAGAGCAGTTTTTGTATTTTTTATGAATTTCTGAAAAAAACCTTTAATTTGCATTTTTTCCAGGGTTTTATTTTTTTCTAATTTCATCCTGCGAGAGATATCAAAGCCTCATTTCTAAAATTTAAGTTGGTAATAGTAAAAACCTTTCGCCCTCTTCAGAAGAAAAAAGTTCTTAAAAATACGCAATAGTTTTTTTTTACAATTTTTTTAATGCTGAACACATCATGTCTTTTCACGTATCGGTCGAAAAAAGCGTTCTTCAATCTTTTATGCCTGTGGCGTCACTACTTGAATCTTAATCGCAAGCAATGTTAATGTTTTTTTTTACTATATAGCTTACTTCTACATTTTATGACGTGATGACCACGTGTTTTTCCAGCAGCGTTTGCTCTTTTTCTTTCCTTTTTTTGTTTTATTTTGGGATTGCATTTATTTCTCCCTTCCCCAAACTGAACCTTTTGCTGTATCTATATTACGTTACATTTCATAGTAGTGCGCATTTAATTCAATAAAAACAGCGAGATTTTTTTTATCTTTGTCAAACGCTACTTTTTGCACACTAACGGGAATCTGAGGGTTTTTTTTTTTTTTTTTTTTGCTCCACTTAAATAAAAAAAGGGTTTTTTAAGTGATCTTTGTTTTTATTAGGAAATGGACGGGAAGGTTAAAATAAATAGAGATGTATAAAAAAATTTAGAGATAGATCGTAAAGGTAGATAGCCGCCGTAAAAATGTGAATGGCTCAAAAAAAAGATAGAGATGGATTGATTAATACTGCTGCCAAAATGATTTAAACAACCGCCGAAGGCGGCAAACGTGAAGTAAAAAGGTAAATGACAAGTTAGCCTAACAGCCGCCGTAGGTGGCTGCTTGCACAGGAAGGCGAATGGCGTAAGAAGGCGAACCAGCTGGTCGCCGAAGGCGGCTAGTAGAAAATAAAAAGGTCATTTGATTGCATGTATATTTAAACAATAGATGTCGAATTTCTCGCCAATATTCTGTGGTTATTTTCTCGTCCATGTTATGGTAATTCGCTCGGTAAAATAAGCGGAAAGTGAAATAGAAAAAGAACAAACTCGATTTTTCGAAAATTCGCTTCGAGGTGCTCACCCATATGCTATGAACTAGTTGCGTGCCGAATTTCATGGAAATCGTCCTATCGGTTCAAATGCTATGCGTGTAACAAATAGAGATCCAGAGATCCAGCCATTACAGACTTTCAGTTTTATTGTTAGTAAGGAAATAACTCTACTCACAATTTTTTTTTTTTTTTTTTTACATAATGTAGGGTAGATAGGGGCACGTTTACGCAGTGCCCTTTTTTTTAAAAAACGAATTATAACTGGAGAGCCAACAGTCATAACAGGTTGATGCTACTCCCTAGCACATATTCTCACAAGTTTTTGAGCATCAGTCGAATTTCGGTCTAGCAGGCGGAAAAACCTGACACTTTTTTCGCTCCAAACTGTCTCAAGCATTTTTAGTATTTTCCGGCTATTTAGTTTTGAAAATTACTATTTAATTTTTAATTACCTTACGCATTCGTATCTTATAGCTTACTAGCTCTTGCCCGCGGCTTCGCTCACGTTGATGTAGTTTTTTTTCAATTGATTCAAGTTAATGGTCATTACAGGCAGAGGTCAAATAGTTACCAAAACATTGTTTGTCTCTAGTTTCGCCAACATTTCAAATTGCCTGCCTCCTTAAATGTATCAAAAGGTATGATTAAAACTGAAAATTAGGGGGAAAGGGAGTAAATGAAATGTTGACAAAACTGAGAAGAAACCCAAAAATCACAAAAAATAAATCACGAAAACGTTCAGGAGTTGTAAGGAAGTCAGTTTGGGTAATTCCCAAAAAATCCAATTCGAGTGAGGTCAACTATTCTTAAATAATGTGAAACAGTTCCCTTATAATCCCAATCTCCATCAAATAGATAATCGCCAGCGCTACACCGGCAATCTAAATTATTGTATAATGTGTAACTTCTTACCGTAAAAATCGTCCCAAAATAGGATCAACAATGATGCTACCCGAAATGTTTCCAATAAACAGTAAAAATTTGGCAATTGTTTGAAATTGTGTGCAAAGACAAAGTAATGGAAGTTTTTGCGCTGTTTATGAATTTGCGAATTGGTTGGCGAATTATTTTACGTGTTAACAAATTAAAAAAAAGAAATATCAAAGAATGGCGATATTTAGTTACATGGTGAAAACCGAGAAACAGTACTGCGTAGTCGTAAGTTTCAAAAACAGCTACAGTTGAAAAAAATGCCGAATGCCTTAGCTATTGAAATGATTCCACAAAAAAAGTTTGGCTAGATTCCAGCTGATCGATTAAATACCCAGTCAATACAAATAAATAAAAAAAAACATTAATTGCCTCAAAGTTGCATTAAAATGGAAAAAAAAAATCAGCCAAATCCATGTATTATTTGCCAATCTTGTCTCAAGATTTGACTTGAGAAAAGCCTTGAACAGTCACGAAAAGCAAAGATAGTCAACAATACAACAATAGTCGTTATCGACAGGGAGTTGAGATGTACACTAAATATTGTATTGAGTTAAGGAAAGCCTTCGAACATGGAACTAAAAAGCTCATAACTCGTTTTTTATTCTACTTAGAAATTTCGAACTGGTGCCATCTTCAGCAGAAAAATTAGAGCTTTCGATGGACATATAATGTTAATATGTGCAAGTATTTTTTCACCCCCATATTAGAGAATTTATACGAAAATTGTGTTTTATTGCCCCCTTAAGGGGGTTTTGCCCCCCATAATGGGACGAAAACTACCCTATGTGTTATTCTGATGCATAAGCTATATTATTGTAAAGTTTCATCAAAATCCATTCAGTAGTTTTCGCGTGAAAGAGTAACAAACATCCATCCATACATCCATACATCCATACATCCATACAGACAAACTTTCGCATATATAATAGTAGTAAGATAATCATATAGTGCTGTCTTCATGTCCCTTCAGCTCGAACTTTATACACTATTCAGTCTGAAATAAATTTGCATTAAAATTTTCATTCAGCAAGAGACTGACAAGCAGCACCAGGAGAGTTACAGAATGAATTTCTTCATGGGTTATCTAAATTGCAACTGTAGTAATAAAGAAGTAACTGAAGTCTAAATTAAAAAGAATGGTTATTAAATGACAAAACAAATTTATGTAAAACCTCCCTTAATGGACACCCTAAATTTCTTCGAGTACAAGTCCCTCATAGGTTTTTTAAATATTACCAACGCAGCAAAAGTACCGAAATTTGCTTATTGGCATCATTTTGTTCTATGTTAAAAGTGAGAAAGCGTTGGGCATTTAGTGTTTAGGAGGCGTTGCTATTATTCACTCTAAATAGCTTACACTACGAATAACGGACATTCTATTCAACGATAAAAAGTTCGATTGCTACATTAAAACTTTCTTTAAGTTAGCCATACACAATATGATAAAATTTACAAAAATAAAAGTTACCTTCTCATTAACTGCTAATTGTTTTATGGTCCAGGAAATGCAAACATAAAAAACAAAAAGGGAATCAGCAATATTAATAACATATACATATTTTACTTTTAATTCAAAGCAACTATGAAATTTATAGCAACTTCACTAACCTTTTCACGCAACATTTAGATAAACAAATGTCAAACCTATAAATCTTTTTTTGGACGATACTTCTGAACAACAACAAAAAAATGTTAAATAAATAGAATTATTCCACTGATACATTTTTTGTTTATCGTTTGCCAAAATTCAACTTTCTTTTTTTCAATTAATCTTATTTTCTAACTAATGTATTGGAAATAAATCCCTCTATTCCACGGGGTGCATTACAATGCTTGAGAAATAATGCTAGGAGAGTGATGTTTTTAGGACAAGAGTATGGCATTTTTTTAGACAGGAGTATGACATTTTCCGTACAATTTGCGTGTTGTGCTAATGTTATTTTTCGATTCTAACATCCTAATTCAACTACACACTATGAGTAGAATTATTATTTCCTTTTATTTAACACAGAAATTTTGTCCAGGAAAAAAACAGCAAAAATGTTAAATCCCACCCATTTTTGAACTTCAGAGATTTTGTAAGAACAGCAGAGAAATCGTATGAAGTTAATACTCAAGGAGTCCAACAAAATGGTGATAATAAACAGTGTTGTAGCACAGCAAACCAAAAATTCCCTTTTTTAATCTATAATAATTGAATTCATTCCTAGTAAAGGAGAATGAAATGGAACCTGAGGACAAAGTTTAAAACGATGTAAATTGATGATTTAAATAATTTAATTTATTTCAATAGTGATATTTTAAACCTTAAAGTATGCTTAATTTTGTACTACAAATTGAATTTGTGGGATGTTGATATAACATTTTTAAACAATTTCAGTCTATTTGAAAAACGGATAGGGACACGCCAAAAGTGTAAATTTCTGGTTATTTAAAATTTTTTGCAGAAAAAACTAAATCAGGTATTGTTTTAATAAGAGTAGAATAACATCAGATATGTTATTTCTAACTATTAAAAAATGAAAACACTTTCTGAGTTAAACAATTTTGTGTTATGCTACTGGGACATAATATTGTTAGGATTTTGGAGAATCACCCATATCTTTTTTTAGCATTTAAGACACGTTGCACTTCAACGATAAAAAAGTCACAACTAATTCACTTATTAAAAATATTTTTTTTCGCAAAACAAGATGTAAAAATTATTCGTAAAATTTTCAATAAAAATCTATATTTCGCGAAAAATTGCCGCACTTATCATTTGGTTAATATATGCTTGGGGGAATGCTAAGAAGTACTGTGAAGTATCGGAATCAAAGTTTCAATTTTTTTGTTTCGATTTTCTCCGTAAATGTTTTTGAAAATTGAAACTAAAGCAAGTTGAGGATGATATATTTGGATTCACTAAATACAATGCACATACACATTATTTGTCTTATTACCGATTTAGTATTTAGCAGTTTTGAATTCTCATCCCAGAAAAAAAAAATACTTATTTCATTCATGTATGTCAATCATATCAGAAACAGAGCTAGAATAGGCAACGAAGATTCAATGAACATATCATTTTTACCTCAATGAAAACCTACAGCGATTAATTGTTTTAAAAATGAAGTATAACGAAAGCTGTGTGAAACAAAAGAATTTGTAAGTGTGCACGAAGTGTGCATAAAGTCAAAAATAGTTTTAATACACAAATGCGTCTTGCATATAATTCACATTTCTTCGATAATGGAAACAGATTATCAGTTACATATTCGAATCATTGCAAAAATTTCCTTGACGATCCATTTTGTGCTTTAATTATTATTGCCAAACTATTTCTCGATAATCCAAAAAAACTATCAAGTGATGCAATCAGAGTAGGGAAAAAGGTTTAAGTTTACTAAGACAAAAGTCAAGAAATAAAAGTATAAAAAAAAACATAAAACTAAAAGCAAAACAGAGAACAGGTAGTTTGAAAAACAAATCAGGATAGGATCATTTTAGGTATGTAAAATCCAAAGGAAGCATTTAAGATTGCTTTCTTGATAACATTTATACCTGTTAAGACAGTCAGAAGCAGTACAGGCTAGAAACGTTTTAACATAAATTTAATGTTTACTGGTCACCCTTTATAGACGCTTTGATGTTTCGTAAAACTATCTGAAAAAGTCTAGTATAGTATATTATCTAGCTCAACTTAATCCTTATATATATATATAGAAGACAATGATCGAGTAATGCTCCTGACGTCATCAACAATGAATCTCGTGCCACGACATGATAATGTAATAAAATGTTTTGATAATGTTTGGCATGCAGGTAAATGCTTTATTGTGACAAGGTTAAACTGGATCCGGTAACTTAACTGTTTTGCTGGGTAAACTGTCCTTTTAGGGGAATGAAAGAACAAAAAAGTGGTTAACAATGAACGCTATCTACTGGAGTTAAGAGGAAATCTACTGGAATAAGGCCTCTATATATACGAGCCGACGCATCAGCTCAAGATTAGCCTTTTTGAATCGGAGCGCATGTTTGAGTGGTTGTCTTTTCTCGCAAGTTGGGTGATTGTTTACTGTGAGCAATTATTAGCGGCACATGAATTATTTATTAAGTAAAATTTTACTTTCGGCAAATTTGAGGAAATCCGAATCTTTACTGCGGTCACCCTAGCAGTGAAATAATGAGAAATCCGATCCAAAAAGGCTAAACTTAAGCTGTAGCTTCGGCCCATCTATATAGCGGCTCTAACTGGAATTAGGGTTAAAATTTCAACTTTCAAAATATTACCAAACATGCAATTGCTTCGTTCAAATGTAGAAGCAATTTTAACCCGTCATATCTTGACTGACGACTTTCTAGTATATACGATAGATAATATAATGGGTATGTGCATTGTATTTAGTGAGTCAATGTATAGCATATTTTAGTTATTTTCCTCTCAATTTTCGTTATGCAGAACGGCGAAAAAAAATTGTGCGATGGCGCGATAGATGCTAACAACACCTACCAGAATAGATTTTTATGTTTATCGTTTTACATGTTTATTTAATAGTTTTCAATTATGACAGAAGTTCAAGAAATGACTTAAGAAAATATACAGATATTTTACCAATTCAGTTGCCATTACGTTATTGGAATCAGCTGTTATCAAAACATAGTTTCTTCAAACAATCAGTAAGTGTTTTTAATCACTGCATATAAAGTACTTCACAAATACCAATTTTAGTTTAGTTTTACATCGCTGTTTTTTTTTAAATCTTTGTATAGGATAACCGTTAATCAACTGCCGGGTGTTGTGCTGAAAACTTAACTGCAACTATAATAAATATAACGGATCTATATTCGTTATATTAAACTAGAGGACAAAACAGACGTTGTTCTGTTCATACTTTGTAAATTGAAAAGTTAAAAAAATTCAAAACAGTGATTTTTTATACGACTATAATACACTATTCCCAACTAGTTTGCACCCAATCCAGAATTTTTGATGATAGTAAACTAAAAAAAGTTAATTACTCATCAAGATTACTTGAGTCAATTTTCTTCTTATATTAAACTTAGTAGAAAAATTGTATTTTGTCTACATTTTGTTGATATCTGTTCAAGTATACATTTTTATCATGTATGTATTTCATACGAAAATGTAAGTTTTTGTACCTGACCCGAATCGAATCCAGATGAGTACAAGAGAACAAGATCCTCACTGGAGAAAATATCTAAAACCTGCATAATATTTGCATCATTTCAACACAATGTATAACTATTTCAAAGTAATATTATTAAATCATATTTTCAATTATAAGAATAGCAAAAAACTATAAAAATTATTCTTTATTACTGCTTTTATTATTATTATTATTATTATTATTATTATTATTATTATTATTATTATTATTTCGTTTATACAGGATGTTGTCAAAAGTCCTCTCCATTAGAACATATTTCTGACTTTTGTCATGCAGACCACGGCATAAGAAAATCCACTTTGAGGTTGAAATTTTCGATTCTTATGATCTGTTAAATTCAGACCTGGTATCAGGTTGAGAAAGAAGCAGAAACTAGGACTCTCCTCAGAAATTCAATATTGAGGATTTGAAAAGCTTTTCATATCTCTGGGGGAAAACGTCAATCAAATAAGAATGATTTCGCCGCTGAATTGTTGGCTTTTGAAACCCATCAAATTTTAATATCTGTCATGAAATTAATATAATAATGTGCCGATTATCTCAGAAGCATATGGTATTGATAAGAGGAAATATCTAAATCACATATTAGGATTATATTAATTTGTATTATGTAAGTATAAGATTTTCTACAGTTCTAATTTTATATTTTTAAAAACTATTTTTCCAAGTTTCTATGAAAATAAAGAAGTTAAACCTTGAAGATCAGCAAATGGTTGAAAATGTAATATTAATGATCAAAGAATAAATATTTTTTTTTGCATTGCACAAAGTACGAGCAGTAGCTATTCAGTCTAAAAGCTGAAATGTAAAAAAAAAAAAAAATGTTTGCAAATAAAACATTTACTCGATTTTAAAAAAATGTAATTTAATTTAATTTAATACTTTTTACATTTATTTATTTATATATTTATTTCTGTGACATTTTATCGATCTTTATTCATATCATTGAACACAAAGTTGCGTAAACTAGCCTAATGAAACAGTTTGTTTAACGAATGCATTTGATAAACGGATATTACTTTAAGAAATTATGCAAAAAAAGTGCGACTTCTCAAACAGGTATAGTTTGATATGTCTACCAGTTTTTTAACAAGTCGCTGGAGACAAATTAAAAAGCTTGTGTGTGTGCGTGTGTGTGTGTGTGTGTTTGTGCTTTGGTCATGAGTATGTTTTTTTAAATGGTTTGTATTCTATTTACTGATGAAAATTACGTTTTAAGGCATTTAATCAATAACACTAGACGAAAGAACTAGAGAAAACGAAAAATAAAGTTTCAAAAACAAGTTTTAGATTTTTACTTGGTAGTTTTATGTTAGACCTGGTATCATCTGCAGGTCATAAATTTAAAAGTGGCACTTTTTCAGAAAGAAATTACCGAAGATAAAGTTCTGAATTTCAATGCAAATTCATTCATTTTTGCCTCTCAATTAAAGTTGATAAAATTTTACAAGATTTTTTTACCAACGAAACAGCGAATCCAACATTTTAAAACTTTTCGTTAAACCAGCATTTAAATTTTCGTGTCTTAAAGAAGAACATTAAATTGCTTTTGCGTGTGGACATTGTTAGTTTTTCCCGAAAATAGAACGCAAAAACATATTCATGGCGTGATAAAAGATCATTTTCATGCTTGAAACAGTTTCTTAAATCTATTATGTTTATGTTTTTTTTCTGTTCTTTCTTGCAATCAAATTTGTATATATATTTATATTATTTTTTTAACAATAAACTGTACAAATTTTTAAAATAGTTTAAGAACACCCTAAAATAAAGTATTGCAAGGATTATATCATAATGTAGAAGTTATAAAAGCGTGTAAAATTGTATCTAATGTCACTACAGCAAAACAGAGTAACTTTAATCAACAATGTCTATTTCTAGCTGCCCTGCTCACATTTTCTTATTATTTTACCATCTACTGGCAAAAATCTAAAAATATTCAAAAAAGCTTGCATAGTTATCCGTAACTAAGTATTAATATTTTTTAAAAAGAATTATTAAACTAGTTTAAAGTTAATCTGCCACTTAAATTATTTTTCTACCATGTGGAAATTTCGGTAGTATATAAAATATTTTAATAAAAGCAGGGAAGTTTTGAACCAGAAAAATTAATTTATAGATCCACAAAACTCACCACGTTTATTGTGTATAAAGCAATATGTCTATAATGTATTATAATGCCAAGAGTACTGCAGTGTTATACAAGATATTTCGATTTTTATACTATCAATCAAACAAGAATTAAAGCTGAACTTTGAAGCAGCGACATCAAAATAGCTGCACTACGTAATGATTTGTGAAAGGTTGTCACCTTTCTTTTTAAAGGGAAAATGATATGATTACCGTCTCAGTAGAAGGTACATTATGATTCTTGCAAATGTTTTATAAGTTATGCGGACATAAATAGCAGAGGTGACGCAAAGTTGACCCACATGACTTAAAATTACCCTAAATGACCAGGGCTGCTGAGTCGGAGTCAAATTCACGGAGTCGGACTTACATTTGGTCTCAAAGAGGCGGAGTCAGAGTCGGGAGTTGATGGTTTAAACTTCTAAGAATCGGAGTCAGAGTCGACCATTTTTCCTCAAATTCCGCAGCTTTGTCAGTACTTGTGGAGTCGGGGTTTGATTTTTGGGCGCAGGAGTTGTGTGTGAGTGTGTGTGGAGTCGAAGGTTTTTAAATTATCCGAGGCGGAATCAGACATTTTCACTTTCGACTCGGCTACCCTGTAAATATTTTCCTGCACAGTAATAATGTATTATCAAATAAAGTTTTCTTCTATTTACACAAAAAAAAATCAAAATGCTTCTGCTATAATTCCTGCTGACGTTTATGTAAAACTAGTGGAACCCGCACGGCTTTGCCCGTAATAGAAAAATTAAAAGCTCTTTTGGTTCGCCGGTTTATTTACAAATAATGTATGGCGAATTTTCTCGCCAATTTGCTTGTACCCATGTTACGGTTCCACGTTATGATAATTTCGTATCTCGCCAATTGGCTTGTGCCCATGTTACGGTTCCACGTATGATAAATTCGTAATTTACTCGTCCATCTTATGATAGTTTTGTTCTTAAAATTGGAATAGAAAAAGAACCACATCGAATTTTCGAAAAATCGCTTCGAGGTGCACACCCCCATGACACAAACTAACTTTGTGCGAAACTTTATGAAAATCTGCTAAATGGTATAGGCGCTATGCGCGTCATAGAGATCCAGACATCCAGACATCCTCCGGATATCCAGACATCCAGACAGAGATACTTTCAGCTTTGTTATTGGTAAAGAAAAGATGACACCCTGAACCCAAATATGACCACCGTTTCCGCCTTACACGTCCCGCTTTTTGGAAATGCCGCGTCCCAAATTCTATCAGTTTTTGATAGGTTTATAGCCTTTACTTTGAATTGTAGGATAAGGGAGTAATATTTTATTAACACTCTTATGATGAGCTAGAGAGGTGCAGAGTACAAAATCATAAATATTTGTAGCAGATTGGGAGACTCATAGGGGTATTCTCCATTTAAATATTCAAAAATTCAACAAATACCATCTCTTTTTCTCGGGGTTGGTTTTACAATGTTTCTATTTATTTTTCAGAGCGTAGGACACAGTCCTATGAGCCCAACGTCCAAAAATTGTTTACGTTGTAGAAAAAAAAATCAAAAAATATCGGAAACGTCACATTTTGCATAGTCAAAGTGTCACATCTCAGATCTTCAGAAAATAACCTTCCCGTATTGTTCAACTTCCATTCCCAGTCGCAATTATGATTAAAAATGAACTTAAATATGCTTATAAAGTAGCATTAATCTACATATTTATTTTTCTGGGGATGGAACGCTTCTATTTTTTATCACTTCTAAAATAGTGAAAAAAATAGTGATGGTGCATCCCCAGAAATATAAATATTTATTAATGCTGCATTATAAGCTTACTTAAAATTGTTTTAATCTTAATTATGTCTGATAATTAAGTTGAACAATATGGAAAAGTGTTTTAATGAAGATCTGTTTTACTGAATCATTCAATAGTTGTATTTATTATTCTTTTTTACAACTTGAAAATTTGTTCGGAAATGGGGGTCATAGGAATGAGTGTTATGTTCTTTTTTAATGCCGAAAAATAAGAGGAAAATCTAGAGCAATCCCCTAAAAAATATATAGGTTTTGATGATTTAAAAAAAAATCAGTCGGAGAACACTCCCCTGAATTTAACAAATTGCTTCAAAAGTTCATATAGTAAAATGTACAAACTTAAAATGTTCATTCTAACTTAGCGCTCTCTTCCCCCTTCAAATCTAAATAATAGAGCTTTGAAACTGCCAAAAACTGAAAAAAACATTAAAGGGGGAGGGGGGCATTTTCAAAAAATGGAACGTTCATTGGTTTTTTTTTTTTTTTTTTTTTTTTTTTTTGCCACGCAGTGTACTTTGTTTTTTTTTTGTTTTTTTTTTTTTTAGTAGCTCAGGTTTGACAGCTGTGCCTATATCGTCGCTTCCATTATTTCATTGTAACTACGAATTCCTCACATGATAAAAATTATTTATATGCGTCTGTTAAAATACATTGTGAACAGCATATTTCAAGAAAGAACATCTGCTTGCATTACAAGCATACGTCATAGAAAATACATGCAATTAATACTTTTTTATTTATCTTATTCGATGAATAAACGTCAATAGTACATCAATAATAGTACATCATATTAACTCCATTAATCAAAGAACCGTACAAATTTAAAATGCAACCCCTACAAATTTAAACCCTATAAGCACTATATTAGCACCTAAAAACTACAAGCTTCAAGCTTAATTAATTTATTATTTTAATTTTGATGAATCAGTTGCTTATTAACGTACAGTTAACAGTATGCATATTCGTATTCTTTTTTATGATATTAAAATACACGTCAGCCGTATTTATTAAATAAATGTTATTTTTGTGCAAATCGATTTTTATACTGTTCAACATTTTTAGTGACAAACGTAATTTTTAGTAAAAACTATGAATTAGTGTTATTATTAAAAAAAAGCTAAATTTTGCTCAAACCTTCAACGATTTTGTGTAATGGTTAGATGCTGATCAAAATTAATAATACAAGTTTTTGCAGAGAGCATAAGTGTTGATTTTAATTATGGTTTAAGTAATTTAAAATATATATACAATACATAAAATTGAGTCCTAACCAAAATCATATTAAATTACGTGTGTAACACGTTTCGTAACATTAAACAAAAAATATGTGTTGTTAATCAATATTTATTTATTCACTTTATTATTTTTTTTTGCAGTTTATCTAATGTTAACAGTAATTTGAGGATGTTGTTAGTTATCATATAGTGAGTACTTTTTACTACAGAAAAAATATTGTGAGGCGTACGACATGTTTGTACATTAATATTCACGAATTGTAATCTTACTACTTTTTTTTGCAATGCAAAATTTTGACTTTAATCACATGCAAGACTTACCAGAACTGATAACTTTAAAACAGATGCCAAACTGTAAAAACCACTTCCAGTAAAATTTTATCCTCTTCATTTTT
This sequence comes from Uloborus diversus, assembly GCF_026930045.1. Taxonomy (NCBI): domain Eukaryota; kingdom Metazoa; phylum Arthropoda; class Arachnida; order Araneae; family Uloboridae; genus Uloborus; species Uloborus diversus. The sequence continues at coordinate 126,617,451 of NC_072732.1, forward strand.
GTTCACACTTTCAACTTCATACACGAATGTTGGTCTAAGTAAGACGGCAATAGCAGAAAAATGTAGCTTTAGTTACTCACAAAGTTTGCATGTTTTTAAATTAAAAAAAAAGTTAAGTTATTTCGCACAATTAGATGTTTTAAATCTTTACATTTTTTCACAAATATCCTTCAGAAAATTTCCCGAAATTGACACGTGTATTTGTGGAACAAATTATCAGAAATCTTATTTGATGTAACTTGTTTTATCTTATGGAATCTATTTTCCAAGCTCAGGTCTTCAATAAAAGATCAGCACGCTTCGCGGATTGAAATCCCACTCAGAACTGTCGTCTTATTTTCCAGCCTCGCCGACTACAATGGTTGCCGCAAACCCGAGCTGCTGTCGTAGTCGCCAAAGCGAACTCATCCTTTTGCCAATACATCGCCAAATTACTTGAATATGGCAAACGCATTGCATTAAATTTCCGTTTTCCGTTGTGAAAAATTACTTTCTCTGTTTGTACTAGAAACAACAGAATATAAATGAAAAACTGCAAAAAAATTTAACGTGGGAAGCAGAAATATCAATATGCACAACAAAAATAAGCTGCTCGAATTTTATTGTGTTAAAAGGAATAAGCTTTATACCGTGATTTATTTGCTTTTTTTGTTCACTCAAGAATTCGGCAGGACCCAATTAAGATATCAACGGGCCCTAGGCCAAACGCTTTTCGGGGCCCATTTTGCAGTCAAATTTTAGAATTTTAACTAAGGAGGCCCCTAAAAATCAAAGGCCCTGGGCCGTGGCCTAGTAGACCTATAAGGTAATCATGCCATGGAATTCGGAATTTATTGTTGCATGTTTCGATACTAACATATTTCATGTGCCATTTATCTATGGTTATATTATGTGACAAAAAAAAAAAAAAAAAAAAATCCGCTAAATAAACCCTAAACTCGAATTTCACCTTGTTTTGTTTAAAAAATTTGTAATTGCTAAATCTTTGGTTTTTAATCAAAGAGATTAAGTAACACGATTAGGAAGTGGATTAAAAAAAATTCTAAACATAAAATTTTTTTTTGTCATGCACTACAATGTATAATTATTGATTGTTTCTTTACGTTGTTTTTTTTTTTTTTTAATTCAGAAAAAAAAACAGCTTAAACGTTTTCTCGAATTAAGTTAACAATATATTCTTGGAAATTAATACCGTTTAAATATTTTAGGAGGGAAAATTGAAAAGAAAAATACGAGCTGAATTTTGAACTGAGAAAAATTCGAATTTAAGCTGATTAGTGTTACTTCTTAGCATTATGTCATTCTATTGAAAAGTGTGCACAATATTGTAACGAAATTAAATAAAAAAATGGTTTATACAGTTCTTATGTCAGTATGGATCATAAAAACAACCCATAAAAAGAAAATTAAAGACTTTATTTTTAAAAAATCTGATAATACATATTTTATTTTATTAAGCATTGTATATATTTTTTCTTTTTACATTTCTATGATCTGTAGCGGATCTCTCTCTGCTGTTTAAAAATGGTGTAGCTATTATTTTTTCAAAAAATGTTAATCAAGTTTATCATTTTCTTTATTCATACTATATGCCCCACAAAAAAAATAATAGTAATCACATCTAGCATTCAATTGAATTTGTTTTTCGCAATCACGAATTCTGATAGGAACTTATAACTCGCTGAGTTTCTTGTTTCTACAAATGAAATGGAATGGGGATTATCAAGGAATTTGAACCCGACTGTTATGACTGGTGGTTTTCTAAAATAGGTAATATGAGGCATATCCATTAAAAAAGGAAATAGTGATTAGTATGCGGTAATTAAGATAAAGATTTTCTGGGCTGATATCCACAAGCATAATTATCATAAAGATTATTTACAGCTTATTTTATATTTTATTTTTATTTCTGTCATAAATGACGGATATTAGTAATCTGGAAATTTTGTATTTAGATACAATTTTGCTTTTTAAAATCATCTAAATTGATGTTTTTCGTTAAAAAAACGCAATTTTCTATTTCCCCGCCAACACCCCTTTTAAAAGTAAAATCTGCTCAAGTAAGGCCCTGAATGGACGCAAATGGTTTGCAAACATGTCACCAAACATTTGTCTTTTTGATAAATATTAAAGCAACGAGTTAGCTCATTCGTGTTGTCATGTCAAGCTGAAAAATCAGACTTGATATTAATTTTGGTCTATTGAGGATACTAAGCAACTCGTGATTGTTCAAAAGAAAAAAAGAAAATACTATAATATATTTATATGTATGCCATAACATGTGAAGCAATCCTCAAAGATAAAGTTGTTCATACGGGCAGGAAATGTTCGCATTATGAAATATATAAAATTAAATTTAAAAAAAGGCTCTTTTTAACATTTTCTAATTAAATTCATTTAAACATTTTTGTGAATATAGATTCCTCAGTAAAATATGATGAAGGAATCGGCATTTATAATCGCCGCATGTATGCATTAAAAGTTAATATTTTTTGAAAAATTAAAAGGAAAAAAATTACAAGTACAAAAAATATCCAATACGAAATGAAAATGCCAAATATGAAAAAGAAGAAAAAAGGAGCTCCGCTCAGAGCTAAACGGGTCTTTTTTCTCGTATACCAACGTCGGTTCAGATTGAAAATTGTGTCAAATATAATTTTCGAACTTTTAATGCTGTATTTTAAAAACAAAAAATGCATATCAGTTTAAAAAAAACTGATAAAATAGATGTATATCACATTTATTAACAAACAAGGAGAGTAGCAGCACCTTTAAATAATGCAAAATCAGGCAATGTGTTTCACAAAAAAATAATGATGTATAAATAAATAAAAAACAAAACAAAACGCGTACATAAAATTAAATTAATCAAAACTTCAAGCATAATAAAAAAAAATACATTTGTTAAAATATTTTTGAAAAAAAGTATCTTTGCAGCTCTTTTTTTTTTTTTTTAATTAAACGGGTTGGATTGTACTTTGCCTTCATTCCCAAAAATAACGAAAAAAAATCATAATAACATAATAAAAACATAAAACAGTTTTAAAAGTAAGTAAGTAAAAAAACTGTCTTAAATTTATAATTTTCATCAAAAAAGAAATCGTTTGCAGCTCTTTCTTTCTGTTAAAATAGCACGCCGAATTTCGTGCTTCAAAAAAAAAAAAAAAAAAAAAAGTAATTATTAAAACTTTAGAATCAAATGATAAACAAATCGTCTTAACAATCACTATTTCAGAATAATTCATTTTATTTTACCTTAGCCATATTTATGTTTATTTTGAGCCAATGTTACTTCTGCTAGAGATGGAATTTCTATTTTTTTCTTCTTATATATTAAATGAAAGAAAAAAATATATTCAGAATCTGCACGTTTGTTTTTTAATATGCGTCGTGCCGAATTATATATATATATATATATATATATATATATATATATATATATATATATATATATATATATATATATATATATATATATATATATATATATATATATATATATATATATATATATATATATATATATATTTGTGTTCGAAAAATATCCTCAAAATAGCTAAATAAAAAATATTTTGCATACGTGCTCTTTATCAAGGGCTTTTTCTACAAAATTTGTTTGAAGCAAACTCGTCTTTAAGTACGGCATCTCAATTTGCTTTAATGCTTATGTTAAGTTTCATTGAACTAATCAAAATTAAAGGAAAAAATTCAAATCAAAAAGCTAAATATGTGAGTAAGGTGCCCTCGCATAGTTTTTTCGAAGTCAAAAAGAATTTGTCCGAATCGAAATCTTCATTCAAAAAGATTCACAAGGGGAGGGGGCAGACAGATTAACAGATAAACATGTTCCCCATCTAAAAACACTAATTTAGTTTAGCGCTATTTTTTTTTTAGATGCATTACATCTTCGTGCATGATTTTTTTCCCTTTTACTTTTACTTTTACGAATAAGTAGGTTAAAACGGAAAAATAAAATACTATTTACCTTTTACATCCAAATAAAACATATGGCAATGTACTGATTACCTTACAAGCAATTTCTGAAAACTTTTTTTCATGCTAGGGCTGTGAATCACGTAACTTACTATCTACAAACCTTTAAGTAAAGAAAAAGCCACAGCAGTGCAAAATCAACAAGCATTCTTGATTTCTTAGAAAAGACAATAGGAATAACTAACTGGATTCGGGAGATATATCCACTCTGAAAGGTCTGGTAAGATTCACCAAAATCTCTAATGACGTGAAGAAAGGAGCGTTTTCTCCGTACCTTATGTACATTATCGAGATTAACGCGAAATTGACACAGCAAATAATCAAAAACTTTTTAAACACCTTTTCCACACGTACACTTGTCTGCTTTTTGAGAACACTATTTTTGTAATAGTTATTAGAACCGTTTTGAAAACACATGTCGTAATACTTTTTGAACGCGTACACTTGTCACCTTTTTTAGAACACTTTTTTCGGTCAGTTTTCAAAACACTTCTAGAAACACTGTTTGGAACATAAATTTCGTTATTAGCGCAATTTTTACACAATTCATGGATAGTGTAAAAGAATAGGTTTTGAACACTTGCACTAAACATTTTGTGGCACACGTTTTGGTACAGTTTTTAGGATATGTTTCGGAACAATCACGGATCACTAATATCCTCCAGGAATGCGTGCTACACAAGTATAAAAGAGTTTTGCTGAATCTGCAGGCTTGATTATGGGTTTAGGATTTGACTGAATATGATTATTAATCTGCATTATTACTACGAAATTTTAAAATCTAATGGCACCTTAAAATCAATTGAATTGTTTGTAGTTAAATGAAAAACGAGGAAAAAAACGTAGCAGAAAATTGTAGTACAAAATCATATTTACTACAGAAATGACACCTAAATTTTAAATATAAATTTCCATAATTACGTTTTCAAAGCCAATCAATCATGTAAAAAGTAAAAAAAAATGTGTCAAAAACAAATGATTACATTTATTATTTTTAGAAAAAAATCCTCAAGAACAAAAACTTTTTTTAAAATTACTTTCTATAAATCTTATTTGTGTACGTTCCTACTACTTAGCTACTAAGTACAATCTACTGCTCGGTTTATGATCAATGACCATTAAAGTAAGTAGTGTTCTTTTAAACCATAAAAATGCAATGAAATTCTTTAATAACTAATTATTTCTGTAAAACTTAACTTCAAAGATGAAATTACCCATCAATTACTATTTAATTTTTCTTCCTTGTGCAAAGTACAGGAAGATATGTGTTTAAAAAAATCATTTGAATTAGACCAAAAAATTCCAATTTACTCATTTTTAGTGTTTTTGACCCGTCTTCATGTGCAAATGAACGTACGGGCAATCAAAATGTCCATTTTTTATAATTACTAAATTCATTATCATGAGTTTTCTCGTGACGTCAGTATGTACGTGTATATCAGAGGTGAATTCGTAAATGTTCCAGTACCAGAAACGCCAATGAGAAACGATTGGATAACGATCCTTGGCCAGTTTTGTGTGATATTTGAATTTAATTTTCTTGAAAATTAACGGCGTTCCGGTAAGTTCAAACACCAATTCACTCCTGGTTTTAATGTATCTCGCATAACTGAAAAGCTGTACGCTGTAATAAGTTAAAATTTTGTATGTAGACTGAGTGGAGTCCGGTTTTGCATCTCCCTTTTTGGTTGTGCACATAGGTTCCAAAAGAAGCGTTTACACTTTTTTTTTTTTTTTTTTTTGAGTCAAATCTTTGTAATTTTCAATGACGACTAAGAAACATATTTTTTTCGATTATTTTCGATTCGATCTAATTCTATCTACCAGTCTTGCACCGAGAAATTTTCTTTTGGGTGGAATAAAGGAAATTTTAGCTGCACTTTTGGTTGATAGAATTCGTTCGAATCAAATCATCAATTAAGTTAGAATTGAGTATGCAATTGAAATGATGTTATGAATAAATGACCACTTGGTGACAATTTGAGCAACAAATATTTCCCTAGATGCTGTTTCTAAGCTGTTATTTCTTTATGATTTTTCGGAAAAATTACTTCTGGATTAAAATTTTGTGAAAATCCGATTATTACGCTTTATAAAATAAAGTTATTCAACGTAACTTGCTTTCTTTTAATGGCATATTGAACTCAAATGTGATCAATTCCATGGAATGCCCAGTAGCAAAGTGATAAACTTCACCTGGATGAGGCAATGCAAATTTTTGGCTGCGCTATTGGTAAATACAATCGATTGGGTTAAATGTGCCTCTTCAAATTAAAAAGTTTCAGCTGTACTTGAATTTTTGTAATAGTGCGATTTTCTTGAAATAAAAACACGAGTTCACCGAAATTCCTGGTCAAACTGTCTGAATTATACTTTGAAATACAGGGTGCTTTTTAAAAAGTTAAATTGTCTCAAGGAAGAAATAAGTTCCCTAATGCAGCTAAAAAATAAAACACGTAATTAATTAACATTTTAAACTGCCGCACTTAGAACCTCTGAACTCCTATTTCGCAGTTTATTAAACACATCTTGTCGTAAAACATTTTTTTTTAATTAACCTTTTTGACATAAATACACATTTTAAAATTTACATCACATTGCTGGAGGTAGTACTGCGGAATCCTCCTCGTCTTTGGGCAAAAGATTAATTGAGTGTTGGTCAACTTAGACTTATTTTGTCTCGGTTGAACGTCTAATTTAATTTAGTTTGGAGGGTTCAATGTTTCAAGGCTTTTCAAAATAGGAAAAAAAAACTTATTTCGGTTTTAAATGTCTGGAAATTTAACTACAAACGTCATTCGGAAAAACAGTCTTACATAACTCGAGCTTGAACAGAAGTATGTTTATTTCTTTTCAATAAAAGGAAATCTTGAAACGCATCTGCAGAAATCGTTTACAGTTTTACTATTAAAAAGTAATTTAACTCAATATTTTTTAAACTAATTTATTTGACACATATATAGATTTGAAAATGTACATCACATTGCTGGACAGTTGTATTTCAGAATCCCCGTTTTTACATACAAGCGATTCTATTGCAAAATTCTATAAAGAATTAATTTATAAAAGCTATATTTTACATTTATAAACTTTAATAGTTGAACACAAATAATTTATGTCACATTTATATACAATAAATTCTCTTTGATAGTATAATTTCCAGAATGAGATTCTCCCCCTCTTCCCTCCCCCTCCATCATCAAATATAGCTTTTTTTTTTTTTTAAATTTACGGCAAGATTCTCCGAGTCTCCTTCCTCACATTTCTGCAAATACAGCATAAAACTGTATTTTTAAAATTTAATTTTAAACATTGAGGTTGGATATTCCCTTAACTCTCCTGAAGATGTTCTTAATTCTTCACCTCTGAGTCACTTTCGCAGGGGATCATTAATGGAAACTTATAGTTTACTAAAGACGGTCTAAAATTGCAGTTTTTAAACTCCAGTTTTATTTATTTTTCTAGAAAGACCCCCGCCCCTCCCGTTTTCTCACCTTTACACCACCCAAAGACAGCTTAAACGTTATTTTCAAAACATCAGCTTCAACAAATATCTCGGGAAGGTTTCCTTATACCTTTGCCCGAACAATAAAAAAAATGGCCTAAAATTGCGTTATTTAAGATATATATATATATATATATATATATATATTTAATAATTGCAACAGAATTCAGTTTTTACTTATCCAATAATTACCCGTTTTTCGACAAAACTTTCACTTACTTTTTTTGAATTTTAGTTCATCAAGTAGTGCATTTGTTTTATAAATTAAACATGCTTATTTTTTAAAATATAAATTTTTTTGTTAACATGTCAAACAGCAAATTGAAAAATTGATTTAAATAAGAAAAAAAGGTAAATTTTTCAGAAGTATCTTCTAAACCAGTGATTTTAAACCAATGATCGAGCAATACCAGGTCCGATATATATACTGAGACACACACATACATTTATACAAGCCTATATAGGCTTTAGTAGTTTCAGAAATCAGATGAAGATAGCTGATATAACTCTTTGCATATATTTCGAGCTCAGATTAGAAATTTAAACATCATATTTTTGCTTTACTATGCATTTGTGTTAAATTTAAATTGTGAGACTCAAAGACTTTAGATTCTTCTACAACGTAAACAATATCATGAATAAAAGTTTACTTAAAACAAAATACGAATGCTCAGAGATGTACAAATGCTTAATGTACAAATGCTAACGCATAATGTACACAAAATATGGAGCTCAACGATCTGCGAGTGCTAAGTTAATTTTCAACTGCTCAAGCATAATGTAATGAACATTAATGGAAATAAGTAACTTGCATTAAAAAAATTCGAAACCAGAACAAAACAGTTACAGATGAAAATTCTGAAATCGATATCAATGTTTACTAATACTTTCTGCGTAGCTTCGCAGAATTTGGCACACGTGATTAAATACGTCACAATTTTGTAGCACTAAGTTCTTTCAATTAAGATTATGAGTGAGGGGATTGAAAAAATGTAATAAAATTCGCAGTAAAAATAACAACATTATTTTAATAGTCTATACATACAGTATAAAGTACAACCGAGCAATCTTTATACAGCCATCCTCGTTGCAGCAAAGAAAGCAATGATTTCACAAGTGTGCCCAAATGTGACCAAATATGTTTTAAAATCTGTTGACGAACCTCCCGACTTCTAGACACGTTGGCACACGAGGTTCAGTATCCAGAACACATTCGGAACACTTTTGAAACATTTCCCTTCTGACGGAGCGTAATCAGAACACGTTATAGTGCACATTCACATATTAGGATCATTTTTTTCTAAAACAAACTTTCCAAATTGTGCAGGTTTATTTGCAATAAAGAATTGAAAGAAGTGAATATTCGAAATATTTTACTAACTGTTTGTTTAGAGAAATATAAAAGGAATTATTGATAAAAAGAGGATGGCAATTTCCAGTCTAGTATTTGTACGACTAGCTGTATTCCTGTAGAGCATTAAAATTTACTGTAGCTATGGTAATTGATTGAATAAATTGTTTGAATCAAAATAACGTAAATTTACATCGCAACTGATTTTATTGTAGCTATTTAAAATATTTCTGAAATATTTTGTTCTATATTTTTACTTCCTTTTTTAACATTTCTTTCTTTTAATCTCTTTTTTCCTTTCTTCTTTTTAACAGTGGAAAAAATGAAATTAGAAGCGCTTCGTTTTTTATTCGAAAGTAAACGTTGCATACAATTTTTTGACAGAAATTCCACTCTGAAAAACTGTTAATTTTTAGTGTGCCATTGCAAAAAAAAAAAAAAATGTTTGTTTTATTAGATATGAAAGACACACATGTGTTGCAAAAATATCGCTAAAAATATTTATAATGTATTTAAAATTCAATAAGTATTGTAAAGAAGATTATGAAACGTATGTTCCAATGAGATAGGGAAATGGTAAATATGTGTCTGTCAGCCGGTCTACCTGTCCTTTCCCGCAAAAAGTTTTTGATAAAGTCTTCTTATTCGAAAAATTTCCTTGTAACAAAAGAGCTCGGCAGAAATATTACTCATTTCTTGATTTGACCAATTATTCATTAATTTTTGATCTGTTAAAATAATTTTAACATTGCGGCCTGAAGGAATAGGTAAGGCAAGCATAAATCTGGAACTAAAAGACATGTTTACTCCAAACAAACATTGATAATAAAAACACTTGGCAAAGAGCAAAAAATTTTTTTTTCTAGTTGACTAATTTAATTATTTTTTTGCACTTTGTTTTCGCCCACGTGGGACATTCAACCATTTTATCAGATAACTTAGAAACAAAAAAATAAAAAAATAAAAATAATTGCGCAAATTTGCAATTTGTGTTTTATTTTTCAAAATATAAGAATATAAAAACCCGACATGAGTTTTATGGTAGAACAAATATTGAAAAAAAAAACTGAATCATATTGAACTGAAAAGCCACTAAAAACTTGTTTTGATACAAATGATCGTGAGTATATCTTTAATAATGAAGTTTACAACTATTAGTATTGATTTTCATTTTTTTTTCTTTTGAAAAGCTTTAAAAGTAAAAGTAAAAATCCGTTTGAAAAATCTGTTTGACTTTTATATGTTAATAAATTAATTATATTTGTTTGTTTGCTTACTGTGCATATTTAATCCGTATCAAAAATCTGTTTGAGTTTTATAAGTTTATAAATTAATTATATTTGTTTGTTCTTTTATTGTGCGTATTTTTTTTTAAGTTTACTCCAGGACACGAGTTTTAATTTTAGTACTACTAAGTCGTTAAAATTACTGGAGAATTCGACTAGAAAAATGAAATTTGGAGTAAATGTGGAGAAAGTAAATACGTGTACTGTGTTCAATAGTTGCAGAAATTTGAGTAATACTGAAAAAAAATTTTGTAACCATATTTTACTCTTTTGACATTAAATTTTACAGAAACGTTCTTAAAGCTATTTTAGTGCTTTATTATTATTTTTTCTCTCACAATAGCCGCTGTTTTTGTGTTTAGCTACTTGCTAAGTTAAATATATTACAAAATTTCTTTCAAAACTCCGAACGTTTGTATTGTTTCGTGTATTGCTATTTGTAACTGGGAATTTTCTATTATTTCTTGAATATTTTTTATTTTAAATACTCATTATCTTTATCTTTGTAGACTAACGATAAATGAAAAGGAATGAGAGCGATATTATAGTGACTAGAAAATATTACCTTAGATACTTATCATAATAAATGTCTTTGTTATTCACACTCATCGTTTCATCCTTAGTGCAGTTGTGGAAATTTTGTAATTTGAACCTTATCTAAAAATGTATTTTTCTGTACCAAGATACTTTAATTTGCGCATTATAATTTAAGTTCTAGTTTTCTGTGAAATCAAATTGTGTAAAAGAACTTTTCATCAGTGTTTTGCTTCACTAAGTGTTAAAAAAACTGTAGATGCGAAGTGAAATTATGGCGAAATAACTTGAACCATATCTTCAAGTTATAGTTCATGAAGCATAAAGTGGTTTTACCTATGTCAATGCAGTAAATGTCAATGCATTAATATTCCTTTAAACAATCGATCCTTGATTGCCAAACCTAAAATCTGAAGAAAAAAGAAACAAAATAATAATAACAATAATTAATGAAATGTGTAAAATATTCATTTATAATAATGAAATCCACTTTAAGAATCAAATTTACTGTCGGATTGTTATTGAATTGATAAATTGTACTTATACGTTTAAGCTCATTAAATACAAATTCGCGTTTACCAGTAAAAACAGAGAATGCTTTTATTTTAAACCAAACAGCATCAGTTAAACATTTTTTTTTTTAAATCGAGATCCTCATTACGAATGAAAAGCATATTTTCTTGGAAAATTTTTCAAATTTTGCTATGAATTTTTAAAAACAATGCTTAAAATCAGTATCCAAGAACTTTATTTATTACTAAAATTTCATAATTACCTAAGCATTCCTCGGTAATGTGATTAATGATACTTAATGTAGAATATTTATTTATTAATGACTTACCAAAAGCATTGTTCAGCAGATTTATTCAGGATTATTTAAATTCTGAGATAGTTTTAAAAACTAAAAGCCATAAAAGAGAAATGTAGAATGTTACTTTTTCTTTTGATATTTTAAGTAAAACATTTTCGAATTCAACTTGAATATTTTTTATTTGCTATTATTATTGCTTTGAAATTAAAATTGTTTTTAAATAAAAAAAGAACCGATTTCAAAAAACAAAGATGAACTAAAATGTAAAAAATAATTTGTCATACTTACATACGATTTCCTACCCAAACCTATAAATCAAATTTATTTTACAATTCCAGTACAAAAATGAACTAAACTAAACACCAAATTATAAAATGGACATTGATTTTAATCACTATACAAAGAATTATTTTAATACCTAACTAATTATATACGATCTTTTAATGTTTAATAACCTTTTGAAGTTTGAGAATCCTATAAACTACTACGTAACGTAGCTGAGTAAGTTTAGCTTTAAAGACTTATTTTGTGTTTAGTTAAAATAGTGATCAAGTCAGGATTCCGTGGGTTGTCAGTTACGTTAGGTAGTAGTTTATAAGAGGCCCCGACTTCAAAAGGTTATTAAAAATTAAGAAATCGTACGTAATTAGTTAGGTATTAAGATAATTCTTCGTAAAGTAATTAAAATCAGTATCTATTTTATAAGTGAGTGTTTAATTCAGTTAGTTTTTGTACTGGAATTGTAAAACAAATTTGATTTATAGGTTTGGGAGGAAATCGTATGTAAGTACGACCAATTATATTTTTGCTTTTTAGTTCTTCTCTATTTTTTGAAATCGGTTCTTTTTTTTATTAAAAAACATTTTTTTTGCGTTTTAGTGGTGTAAATATAAAATAATTAATGTAGAATGTGGTACATATGACGGAGAGGCCTTCCGTACGTACATCTCGAGTAAGAAAGCGTCGAGTACAGGGGTCTCAAAACAGTTAATCAACTAATGCACAAAAGAGAAAGAAATAGAGCATAGCGTCTCAAAGACTTCGGAAGACTGTGAAGAAAGACTTTTTCAAATGCACAATTATTTACAAAGAAAATTGTCCTCATCATCAGTACGACATTAGCAAAGTATGTTTTCAAAAGCAAATGCATGAGTCACTAAAAAACAATCGCTTTAACTTTGCCCATAAAATTTAAAGAGTTTCCTTAATCTTTCAAGGATCCCACCTTTAGATGCTGACCTGATGACCTTGGGATAACATGGTAAGCATAATATTTCAAACAAAAAGAAAAAGAATTATCCAAATTGATCTATTCGTGTTTGAATTATAGGGGGAGATACATAAAAAGATTCTGACGGATTGAGAACGTCCTTTTTGAAGTCAGTAAGAAAAAAAAACTATGAAATTTTATACGAGTGACACTGAAAACTAATATTTGTTAATCTCCAAGATTTATTTGTGTGCTAATTTTATCAGAATCATTTAAATGCAAAGGTTTCCCAAGCTAATTTACATTTCACAATAATACGTGTCACGAAACTCGTGATAAAAGACACATTTCTCTTTACTTGGCCCCGTTATAGGTAAGCACCACACTAGAAACAGAGTATGTATTGTGATGTTGTACGTATGAAGATCAAAATACTGCTACCGCAATGATACTAAATGAGTTTGCTGCTTGCTTCTGAGAAGTGTTCATTCGCAATTCGCGATATGACTACTAATAATTATTACAGGGGCTATATTTAAATATCACCCCTCCCAAAGACCCTCAAAGGCTCCATAAAAGCAAGAACACTCTAAAAAAAAAATAAAAAAAACCCCTCAAAACACCCCCCTAACCCCTAGGAGAGTACTCCATAATAATATTAATGTTTTATAATACTTTTTTAACACTGAGTAAAGAAAGTACCTTTATTTTATGGTATTTTCTTTAACGATGGGTTTCATATTTAATCGTTTAATAAGTAAATTAAATGAAGTTTATTGTTTTTTGCCTATACATTTTTTCTAAAGAACAAATATAATGAAGCAAAGGTTTGGATCCTAAGTTAGACCACCCCTATCCATTAAATAAAAAAAACATAGAAATCGTTTCACAAAGTTAGACGCTATGAATTTACAAACAACAAAGAGCGAGTATTAAATTTGAAGACTTCCCTCGGTTTCCCCAGAATATCTCGTACCCGGACTTGATGACTATTAGACGACCGTCAGAAGTATACCGTTTCAAACAGAAAAAGAATTGTTCTAATCGATCCAGGCGTCTTCTAGCAATGAGGGAGCATAGTACATAAAAATACCAACGAAGTATGTTAATTAGTATTGCCATAACTGTAAATTAAACTGACGATATCATAAAATATTGAATCTAGCATACTTTTCAAGCTTCAGAAATCGGACATCAGTTACGATATATTTATTAAGGAATATAAATTTAATCATCGAAGGAGGGGAGAATTTTTGTCTTCAATTTCCCTTGAATTGAACTCTTAAAAAAAAAAAAAAAAAAAAAAAAAAAAAAAAAAAAAAAAAAAAAACTAAAATATTAAAAAAACGAAAAACTTCATAAAAACTATACATAAAAATCTGCAGACAAAATTCTCAACCTGCTTTGAAGTCGGTAAAAATGAGGAAAAATATTTTCTTTAAATAAGAAGGAAAAGAGAGTTGCACGGAAGTTTAGCGCAAATGGTGTCCCGCCTCAGTAAATGTGTAACAAGGTTTTTTTTTCTAAGATTATCATATCTAAGGTTTTACTAATATCTAATATTATCTATGATTCTACTAATATTCAATAGTATCTAAGAGTATACTAATATTTAATTTTATCTAAGAGTCTTTTAATATCCAATATTGTATTATAATATACTTATGTCTAACATTATCAATAGCATAATAATATCAAAGAGTCTACTAATATATGGTATTATCTAAGAACCTACTAAAGTGAAATTTAAAAATACTCTTTCTTTCATACGTTATTAAACTTGTACCAATAATCACTCGCTAAATAAAAAAAATACCGCTTTTTAACCATAAGAACAAGATGGAACATTTGTTATTGCAAAAGTGAAATTTTGGCTTCAGTACGATTATAAACCCACTAATACATAAAATGGGGTGAAATTATTATTATTATTGGGTAAAAAATTATCTGAAACAGTTTTTTTTTACTTTTTTTTTTTAGAAAAAGGAACACGAGTTTTCAAAATTGATATTTTGATAAAATCGCGTTTGAAAGTAAAAATGTTCGTAGAGTTCCACATTTTCTTGCCCCATCAATATTTTAATTGAGTTACTTTTAATCTACATTGAAATATGAATTCGGCATTGATTAAAAGCTTTTCATTTAAATATTTTAAATTTATAGAAACTGTTGTTGTTGCTTTTTTTTAAATGTTTTAATTGTACTAGGTCTCCTTAAGATCTACTTTCAGATAAATAGGTTAGTGGTAAATATAAATTTCCTCTTTTTTTTCAAATTATAGGTCGTTCAAAAGCTTAGAAGTTTCTGCATTTCAAGAATTTGTTCGAAGTTTCCTCGAGCATTTGGAAAGCTATAAGAAATGTTTTTAGGAAACAGGAATTCGAGAGGCGTATCTTAAGCAAAACAAACGGTTCTAAATTATTAGGCTCGGGTATGTAATCAACATTTGATGAATAGAATTTATTTTCGCAACGGAAATTGACTTTTTGTTCTGTTACTATGGTTATTTTTTTTAGTCCCATTGTTTCGATTTGCATTTTTGAAAAACATACTTTATTTTACAGCGATCCAAGCCCTTTTGTCTTATTACAATGATTTAAACTGAAATATTTTGAATGTTAATTAAATGTGATCTGCACTTTTTTCTTAGTTTTATGAAATTATGTTTTGTAATCTATTTAAATACCGTTAAATGAATGCTATTGCAATGTTCTTTCTTAAATGTTGAATTTTGGGAAAAAAAATTTTACTACTTTAGCTAGGGGAAAAAACTCCCTCTCTTTTTTGTAAACTTTTATAAAATGTATATTTTGGGATTCTGTAAGCAGCAAAATTTTACTTTATTTCTCTTCCGTCATATTTTTTACTTTTGATGAATTATAGCTAAGTCCTAAGTAAACTTTAAGATTGTTTAATTGCGATATCGATTATCGATTTATTACTACCAGTTTTAGTTTCCAATGTTAATAATTCCTTTTTAATAATGAAAACCTTTTAGATTGAGCTAATTAGGGGGGGGGGATGGTTTCACATTCCTTCGTTTAGAGTTTATAAAACACACAGTTCGGTGTTAGATTCAGTACTAAAAGAATACATTTATATCAAATATTAACATTTGATATAAATGTACATTTTCTTACGACCAAAGGTACCAAGGTACATTTCCTTATTACCAAACTGTTCTACCGAATTTGATTCAATAAAATATTTTTTTTTTAATCATAAAATTAAAGACTCTTACATTTGTAGTAAAATCTTGGAAATAAAGGGGCAAAAGTGACAGAAAAAATTTACTAGAATTTGATAATAACTTAATAAAATTTCACCAAAGTTGAAGTCAAAAGTAGGGACGAATGTTGTACCTTGACTATGGTGTTCCTTGCGCCATGCACTCTAATCAGCTACCGCTTTTACCTAAGTGAGGAATCACGGTACTATGTCAGCCATGATAGTCTCTCCACCTGCCATAGTGAGTTGGCTCCAGCTTTTATGTGGACAGTGATTGTTTTGTGATTTGTGCAAACAAAAGTAAATAATTACAGTGTTACTTAAATGAAAATGGACTTTTAAAGACTAGTGTTACCCAACTGAATGACCATTATATCTATTGCTTATCTCTCGGCAAGTGTATCAACGTTTAGTCTTTACTTTTTACGTAGCTGTTAGGTTAGGGTAGCCACTTTTGTATAAACATGACGCTCGTGCACCTTCAAACCAAGTTCCATCTTGTACGTTGGATCTACTGAATCAAGGTACAATAGGTATAATAGGTTTTTGTGATTGTTTTTTTTTTTTTTTTTCAGGTAGGATTTTATCATGCCTCGAAGTAAAAATGGAATCAAGAGGGATCCAGTAGATGTCGAAGCATTGCAAAATGCTATTGAATCAGTAAGAAGTAATGATCCTGACAAAAAAAAAGACTTTTAGAGAGGCCGAAAAATTATTTAAAGTGAGCAGGTCAACCATTACTAGGCATTTAAAAAAGTTGAGTGAAAGTGGGTCCAATAAACTTGAATACAACATTAGTTATGTAGTAAGTACAATAGCTCTGTCTCGAGGTACACGAACATCATGTACCATGGACCAAATTGCATAAAATTTGTGAAAAATATACGAAAATAGAAACATATTTTCTATAATCCGAAATATTTTTTACTTATGCAAAAAGGCTTGAAATTAAGTTTTAATAACTAAAAACCATAAAAATCACACGCATTTTTTTTTTTTTTTTTTTTGAAAACCAAAAAGCTTTAGAAGTGGTCCAAGGTACAGCAGTCTTCCCTACAGTTCAGCTCAAGATTGTTTGTGGTCGGACCTGGACGATTTTAAATCAAAACATGGGTTTCTGTTATGAAACATTAGCAAAACAGGTTCTTTTACGTGAAGCGAGGTATTTGGCTCGCAATAGGAAGTAAATTTTAATTGAGATTTGGTGACAATATCCTAGATGAAATCATATTGTGGTAGCCTTTATTCTCTTATCGCGTTTACTGCCCTCGACATTTTCTACGAACTCGACGCTTGCATTTTTTTGGTGCAGGTAATCAGCTTTTGCGTTTTATAATCTCGGTTCCATACGTTTCTTTTGGATCTACTTCAGCCTTGTTGAAACAAAGCATTTATTTTCTTGTTTAAAGTTGTCGAAGTCAAATCATAAATAAATAACTTAACTTAAGGTACTTTAACAACCGAGTTTCATAATTGCTTGTCAAAGCATTTCTCCATTACGGATTTTGGCTATAAAAGATCATTGATGTAGCATACACATTGATAACACATATAGATATAATCAAGGGCGTGCGCAAAAATTTTGTAGCGCGTCACATATTATTTTTCGGGCCCTCTCCTTAGTGTTTGCCCCTATGTTCCTATGTATACTTCATCCTCATTTAAATGATCTCGGGCTCCCTTCAAGCTTGAGCCCGGGCCAACAGGTGTCTTCTCTCATCCCCCCCCCCCTGTGCACGCTCCTGGATATGATTTGAGCTATATTGTTGATTTTATCTTGGCAACAGTGTTAAAAAGACATCGTTGCGGAATAAACATCGTCAATTTCCTTCCAAAAAATAACATCAAAAAAAGCTGATTTAACTGTCGGTGCTGTAAAAATTGTTTTGAATCATTATATTACCCTCACCATGTTTTCGGTTATGAGTTCCTTAAAAAAGATTCTTTAAAACTCCTACGTAAGGGCAGATGGCACCAGAACAATCATATCAAAACATTAGAAATGGTTCCGGGTATGAACTAAATCCGTCCTACATCTTTTTTTGCCCCATTTTCCAGAGGGAGGTCCAAAACAGTATAGTACATGGTCAGACAATAACAACATAAGTGCATGTTTCCCCTACTTAGTATAGAAAAATATGCAACACAAGAACTTAATTTAAAAAAAAAGTTCGCGTACATTGTGATTACATAATTGAAATCAGGAGCTAAAAGTGAAAAGGAACTAAATAGCACAGACGTTATTTTTTTAATTTTATTTATTTATTTTTAATTACTTATTTAATTAATTAATTTATTTATTTATTAATTTATTTTGAGAAATCACGAATTGCTTACACTATCCTCACTTGACCATTGTTGAGTGAAAGGTTTGATTTTTCAGATGACCATGGCGATGGTTGCATTTAATATTGTTTTGATAGCCGAAATTTTGTCGGCATTGTTACAAATCGCCTGCGGTTTGATTTTATTCATATTTTTTTCTGGGCTTAACCACAGTCTTCTATATATCAGGTCTACGTGCTGTATTACGCAATCGATGTCACGTGACCTCCCAGAGGCGATGAGCGGTAAATTCCCTTTAGTTCAAACAACGTTCGTAAGCTGATCGTTGCAAAACAACTACGGAATTAGTTAGCAAAGTAATAATTATTCGAAACGTATGTGTGAATGTTCAGTTTACGTTATCAGCAGTCCTTTAATGAAGCATTGGAATGATGTTCTTTTTTTCTTTCTTTGTATTGTTGTGCTTAACGCTGCAGAAGCCGTTGGGATGCTTTAGCAGTGAAAATGTAACGTTTTAACATTTCCGAATATGTTTGGAAGCTACATTTTTGGACCATAACATGTTTTCAAGAAGGTAAGTCTGATTATCAATGCTTTTTTTAAATAGAATCATTAATAAAAAGTAAATACTAGTTAAATAATTTTTTAATGATTTTTTTCCTGTAAGGTACAAATTTTTATGTGTGGTTTTTTTCATGCTATACATTTTCATTACTTTCGATTTTAGTGACGAAGGTTTTTAGCCCCCACTTTGGGTAATAATTATGTTTTGTAAATATTGTTTCAAGGAACTTTTTAGCATGGATTGTCTGAAGAGTGCGTTTTAGTAGAATACAATAAATAGCTGCGTTTTAAAAAGACCAATTGTTTTATATTTTAAAGCAGCTTCAATTACTGTAAGGTACTGTATTCCATTACTGTAAGGTACACATTTTTATGTATGGTTTTTTTTTTTCATGCTATATATTTTTATTACTTTCGATTTTAGTGACGAAGCTTTTTTGCCCTCAATTTAAGCAATGAGTTTTTTTTTTTTTTTTTGTAATTAATGTTTAAAGGAACTTTTTACATAAATCATCTGAAGAGTGCTGTTTAATAGATACATTCGACCGCGGCTCTTTAAAAGGACCAACTGTTTCAACTTTTAAAGCACCTTCTATTTGTACAAATATATTTCAAAATGTTGTGGAAAATTTTTAGGAGGAATTCGTATCAAATGAAAATTAATTAAAGCTTTTAGCAAATATTGGCGAGTTATGCATTAGAAATCTGGTACATGATCATTACGAGCTTTGGACTCACAACATTTTCTTGATTTTGCGAAATGTAATGCAAACAATTTATAAAATACTGTTGTACAGTGATGTTCCCATCAATTTTTCTCAGGGTTTACTCCCAGTAATCCATTACGCACAATTTGCGTATTTGATCAAATGCATGTCATAATATGAAAATTTATGAAGCTTGAGGGTATACGCTATATGTCTAAAAAATGTTTGAGAGTATACGGCGTATCGAGTGGAAACACCACAAGTGAAGAACTTTTCAAAAAAAAAAAAAAAATATGAGAAGTAGTAATGAAAAAGTAGATAAAAGAAAAATCAAGAAGTTAACTCACAATAAACAGATTCCCATTAAAAATTTATGATAAATCCATACATTTTTTGCTCTGAAATACTATATGCATCAGTATTGTCATAATATATCAATTGTTTGGTTTGTTTCATGTGTTTAGATGTTTTGTAATTATTATTGGGTATTATAGCGATTCATTTCTCTATGTTGTTTTTTTTTTTTTAACAGTTAGAAAAATGTCTAAATATATAGGTTTTCAATTGCAATTTATATTATTGTTTCATTTGTTTACATTTATCTCAAAGAAAATCAATACTACTGTTAACCATTCGCGGGAAAAATGATTATTAGATTATGACTAACAATACGCACTTCCCGTTTATCTTAACTCATTTTACAATTTACAGTAATCAAAATTTATATCGTACTTTCTTTTATGTTAGGATTTTAATTTTAAGAGTGTTTTCTTTGTATCCATACAAATAAATTTTCATTTTTCTATCTTATCTGTATGTGTTGCGTAATATAATATTTAGTGTGTCATATGCATACAGTTTAATTTAATTTAATATTTAAGAACTATTTGTGTCGATATTAAATCTTAAACGATATAAAGTTTTAAATGGGAGATGTATCAGAGTACTTCATGTGAAAACCATTTACTTTATCAATAGATTTTTAAAACATCTTAAGTTTTTATTCACGGTAGAGCTATTATGAGATGTAAACAAACCGCCTTCAGGGCGGCCATGTTGAATGAGCGCGCAGGCCTTGTGTTAAGATGGCTGTGGCTTAACTCAAGCAGACTTAACATTATTGTTATTATTATTATTATTTTTTTTTGTGAAATTTCGTTTTTTCTGGGAAGTTTTCTCATTTGCAACTCCAATAAACTATAGGGGGCACTGCAGCCATAGTCTATTCATGGATGAAAAAGGTAAAACAAAAGCATGCAGTAGGTACTAAATGCGAAAAAACATAGTAATGTTTGTTTGTACGTATGATCTTTGTGTTTTATTCTGTTGAAACTAAATTTTTAAGTCTTGTGAATATTCTGGCCAACGTAGAAAGAAATAAGAAATCAAGAAGAATTACTAAACGTTAGAAATTAATGCAAAGCACGTAGTTAGTAGTTCTCAAGCAGCCATTTTCACAATGTTGAATTCAACATTTATCAGTTCTTGATGGAACTACAATTGTATTGTGGCCATAAGATTGAGAAAAAATTTTGAAAAAAAAAATAGAACCGACTTCAAAATTGCTCTAAAAAGTGAAAAATAATTTTATTCTTTAAACACCATCGATAATACTTTTAAACATAATTTTTGAAGTTGGCGCAAAAACGATCGATAAAATCATTCACAGCCATAACTCAACTACAAGTATAAATTTAACCAGGTCCAGTTTCTTCACTACCACATGCATTACGCATTGATGACAGCATATTTGAGTAACGATATAAATGTTTCGTTCCTAAGTTTGGATGATTTTTTGATAAAAATATGAACGAAGCATGGTTACAATGGATTTTACTTTTTGTTTTTGCGCCAACTTCAAAAATTATGTTTAAAAGTATTATCGATGGTGTTTAAAGAATAAAATTATTTTTCACTTTTTAGAGCAATTTTGAAGTCGGTTCTATTTTTTTTTTCAAAATTTTTTTATTTCATTCTTTTTAGTGTAAATGTAGATATTTCAGTAAAAGTAAGAAGTTACCTAGTAAGAAGTTCGGCTCTATATCACTGTATTGCTTTAGAAAAGCCTTTATTCAAAATTATCATTACAATTACTATTAATGTTACTGTTATATGGCACCAAACTTTTATAACAATGAGTTTCATATTGTCGCATAGATGAAGATATCGAAGACAATGTGAAAGCCAAATGAAGCGAATACTCGTTAGTCTCAACTCGAGATCTTTATTCAGAACCACGAATGAACGTTACATCTCCTTATATACAACTTGAAAAGTGCTAGAACTTTCCAAACTTTAAAAGATACAGAAATTAATAGAACATTCGAGAAAATACGGGAAACAGTAGAAACGGAATTTTAGTAAAATTCACTTTGTCCTAGTCGGGATTTGAACCCGGGTTGCTCGTGTGGGAGACGAGAATTCTACCACTGAGCCACCGTTATCCTCGGATGAAAAGAGCGAACTTCGCTACAATATGATTTTAATCATTTAATAGGGAAATTTACTGTTTTTTGCCCATAACTTTTTATCTAAAGAACAAATATGGTCAAACAAAGTAATGGGACCTAAGTTGAGCCATCCTCTATCCATTAAAAAAAGAATCATCAAAATCGGTTCACTGGGTGAGACGCTATGAGTGGACAAACAAAAAAAAAAAACATACATACGGTATGAACTGATAACCGCCTCCTTTTTGAAGTCGGTTAAAAATGACATTTAATACTAGATAAATTAATTTTATGACAATACGATTGATTATCAAAAGAGAAAAATGATGTTTCTTTGTTTTACTTGTCTAACGCTATTTTTTTCTTAACATTTGTAGATGAGTTAATTCTCAAATTGCTGAATCCGTTAATTTTTATTTTTTATGTTTCATATGTTTCTCATTTTTGAATTGAATGATTTGATTCGAATCACCAATAGAATTCTTACGGATATAAGGTGGTAGTTTTCTTTTCAAATAATCTTTCATTATTTCTTTAAACTAATCAAATTCTGTCATCTTTCCACCGTTTTAATCCATTCATCATAAAACTGATTAACTGATAAGAGAAATCTCCGCCAAGGGTTCTTACTCGCACAATACTAAAACTATAACCCTAAACAAATTTTTGTTATAATTCCTGAACCGATAATGTAAGGAATAAAGTAAAAGTTCGTACATTATTTTGGCGATTAAAATTCTCAGCTTTTGTTTTTGCTAGTTCAAATTCAAAACGTTTTTTCATTTCGTTCTGCGATAATATTTTCAAGAAAAAATGTCTCTCCATTCCAAATAAAGGCTGCAGTAAAATAAGCTTAGTTAAAATAGTTATTTTAAAATTTCGTGGCGATGAATGGACTAATTCTTTAGCTAATGTTGTTAAAAACCTCATACTTCTAAAATTCACACAAAACAATAATAAAAAAAAAACCTCGTACATTTTTTTCCTTTTTCAAAAATATGCTTCGAATACACGAGCATATTCATTGTTACTTTCATGATAATGCGAAGTTTGTTTACCCTTTTTCTTCTGTTTACACTTCCTGTTTTACGCAAAACAACCATAAGTACCAATGTCTGTTAAAGAAAGCTCTGTATCCTTAACGATCAAAAAGTGAGGAGTATTTCAGTTACACAATGAACCTAGAGTATTTATAAAAAGTATGCTTCTTTTCTTTTTTCTGCTTTCTTTTTACTAGAAACACCCTTACCATTCAATTTTTTTAATAAACATATAGTAATGAAAAAGAAAATCTACATGCTTCCTTTCAACTTTTTTTTTGTTCTCTTTTCTCATGCCAATCTTCAGTATATGAAGCATTAGTCATTCGCTACCCGCCCCCCGCCTCCTAAGAGAACGCTCGTTTGTGCATGTCACTGATTTTAATTAACATTCCATTCAGAATTTAAAGAAAAAACAACTTTAAAAACCAAATACTTAAGCATTGATATAGTTTTTCCTCGACTACGATTTGCATAATTAATATAATTGTTATTAGTATTTTCCACTAACTGCCTTATTAAAAAAAGCAAAAACTTAAAACAAATAAAACAAAGCCTCTACCCTTTCTAATAGCTCGACATTTGTTAAACAACTTAACTATTCAGTTACCTTACCACAATAACAATAATAACATCTATAATGATGTTAATACTCAATAAATGAACTAAATTATTCATTTTTTTTTATACTGAGTACATATTTCTTTAATGTTAACAAAACTTGTGCAATATCATTAAACATTTAATGACAAATAAGCAATTTAAAAAGCTACGTTTCATTAAATTTAAAAGCAGATAAATAAGAATTAATCTGGAGAAATTTACAGTAGAAAAATATTTGTTAATATGTGAAAGAAAAATAATTTTAATTGAGAGAAAAATATTTTTAATTATATCTAGTAAATTGTTCCTTTGCTATGATACGGGATTTTTTAGACAAATTAAACTTTCTTGCCAAATTGCACCTGGGCAGCCAAATATGGCAGTCTGATCAAATGCTTTTACGCAAACTCACCGCTAGAGTACGCCACCATGCAGAAAAAGCTTTCAAACTAACTGAGCAAATGCAACTTCAATGCAACTCAAAAGCCTCCCGAAATTAGGGTAATTTGCTCAAATATTTCTTTTATCTATCAAACTTCTATTATTTATTCGATTCAATTCATTTTTTCCCTTTCACTGGGTGCATAAAAAAAGCCAAAAGAATGTGGAGAAAATGTTGAAAATATATTTTTTTCAAAGCAATTTCGTGGATATACCTATTTGCGGCAAGTAAATATTTATAGATGCTCATTTATCAAAGCAGTCTGGAAGCATCAAGTTTAAATTTTACCATTTTTGCTTTGAGCAGTTGAGATGATTGGAAACAGAAGGAACGATTTATTTCGATAAAAAAAAATCCAGTACCCAATTTTTAATCGGTTAATCTTTTTCATCTTACACGTATGTTATACAATTTATTTTGTAAGTTTTGTTTGTTCGTAAGAAATCTATCGCATATGGCTATCAATTTGCTGAATTTATGATTGCGACGTCTTTTTCTTAATATGTGAATTCAAAAAGGGGTAATCGTTTTCGTATACATAATATATTATTGATCATTACTTATAAATAAGAAAACACAGTTTAAGACAATTATTCATTCTGTGTAAAACAAAGCCTTGGTATTTCCTAAAAAGTAATTTATTTTTTATTTACTGATTTATTTTTGATCATTACTGTTATTATTTTATTTTGAACGCATATCATATATTATCTCTCATTTTAGCCAATATTCATCTTCCTTTTTGGGGGGGGGGAGAGGGAGGAGAGAAAGGGGTTTTCTCTTTTTTTACCTTTAAAGAAAACAATATGACATGAATGATGCTTTAATTTTCACAGCAGTTGCTTATTATTTTATTCATTTATTTATTTATTTTTATTTATTTTTTTTTCAAGATAACTATAACTTTTTATATGATTTGAAAAACCATTTAAACAACACCATTTTTACTTATATGGAATTTTTACGCTAAAATATTGTTTTTGCAATTTTACCTGTTTCATATTGACCTGGACATTTATCTGTTCATTAACAAAAGAGGGATAAATTAAAATTGAATAATAATTAGGATATTCAAAATTATAAAAAATACTGTTAGACTTTATAAAGGGATAGCTTAAGTTTAGCCACGTTGTCAGCTTTTAAAGAAAGTGTTTTTGTTAATTCATAATTCATAACTATCAACACAAAACCAGAGTGGTAAAGTTACCTTGCCATATACTTTTTCAGTATCTTCTAAAAGTTTATGTGCAATTTTATTTCATAATTTTGCTTATATATATATATATATATATATATATATATATATATATATATATATATATATATATATATATATATATATATATATATATATATATATATATATATATATATATATATATATATATATATATATATTAAGTTATTCAATGCAACCCATTAGGGCGAATTAGGAAGAGTTTACGTCAAGCATATCATATCCAATGGCTGCTGAGAGAAATTAATTTATCTACCAGAGAAAATAAGTTTTTAAGTATCTAATTTATTTACTTAAGGGTAAAATTCAAATTAAAAGAAAAAAAAACTCATTCTTCTAAAAACATATAGAGGAAAAGGGGGCTCATGTGAACACGGAGCACATGTGCATATAATGTGTTTTATTAAGATCGCTTCAAGAAAATAAGGACAGTACCAGTTGTACCTATGGACAAACATTTAGAGCAATGAGCCATTTTATGTGTATGTGGTGGCAACTTCTTTGTTTTAGCAGGTGTTACAAAAAATCAGTGTTTTCTTCACGTGAAAACCTTTTCAAAACTAACTGCAATGCTAAACCTATGTATTACGAACCATTACAGTATGAACATTCAAGTACATTTATGACAATGTTTAAATTTTTTATTAACTTAAAAGTTCTTTATTTTTGCGAGTTAGCTCTACAGTAGACGATGGGGCACTTGTGAACTCACCATCTAGGGGCACAAGTCAACAGTTCTCATAGCCGCTCTCCGTAATATTATTATTGCTAAAAGATATTGTAAGTGTTGAAAATTTGTAAATATTTATAACTATTATTTTCCTATAATTAGTTTGTAAATTTTTTGTTAATTGTTAAATATATTATAGTACTTATTTATTTACGTTTGTTATTTTTATTTAAAAAAAATTTTTGTTACTAAATTAATTATATTTAGTAAATTACCGTCCATTAGCGAGGGCTAAGGCTGGAATACACTGCCAGCTCAGTCATTTCCAGTCGAGGACTGCAGTTTCGTGCTTATTTAGCACTCATCAGCAGGGCATAGGAAAGTGACTGAGCTGAAGATGGAAAACCTCATCCATCCCCTTCTCTATCTCCAGCTCAGTCACTTTCTTATGCCGGGCTGATGAGTGCTAATAAGCACGAAACTGCAGTTCTCGACTGGAAATGACTGAGCTGGCAGTGTATTTCAGCCTTAGCCCTCGCTAATGGACGGTAATTTACTAAATATATATAATTAATTTAGTAACAAAGCAACAACAGGGCATAGGAAAGTGACTGAGCTGGAGATAGAAAACCTCATCCATCCCTTTTCTATCTCCAGCTCAGTCACTTTCTTATACCGGGCTGATGAGTGCTAATAAGCACGAAACTGCAGTACTCTGCTGGAAATGACTGTGCTGGCGGTTTGTTTCATGTAAAGTAATTAATTTATTTTTTAATATAAGTCAATAATTTAGTTTTATGTAATATTACAGGAAAGAAAAAGACAAAATATTTTCATTTAGTTAAACACTGAAGTTCAAAATCATTTTAAAATACAGTATCAAACAATGTATGACGCTTCAAAGCAAAATATTTGTAGAATATTCCTTACATAATAAAAAGTTATTTGTATTATGTAGTCATATTAGTTTTTCCTAATCTATTCAGTGATCAGAACATTCTACAAGGCTTTAGAATTTGGCAGTGAGCAGTTGCATATTCGGAAAAAATATTTTCTTAGTGGAACATTTACTGCACAATTAAAACTGACGCAGTATAGGCTACAAACCCATCAACGTATTTGTTATTTAGATATATGTCTCATATGACTCTGATATATGTGTCTTATTGAAGAATTTTCCTTTAAAATGTTATGTTTTTTTCTGCATTTTTTACCCATGTTCATGTGTGCCCCAAGGCTGTTCACATGTGCCCCTCTATAGGGTCACATGTGACGACGTTTCTTAAAAAAACCATAAAGTATAGAAATATTTTTTAAAAAATCCCCAAAAAAATCCATGACACAAAGAAAGGTTTATTCAATCATAGTGACACATTTGCGTTGGGAAATTGATGATATTTTTTGAAAAATTAAGATTTGAAAACAATTGTTCACGTATGCTTCCTTTTCCCCTACATGTATATCTAAAGCTTCTGCAGTTATCGGTTGTTTTTATTGAATTGTATATTTACTTTTTTTCAGCCTCTAAATCTTAGGAGGAAGGAGTATAAATTTTTTCTCTCATTTAGACTAGTGATCGTGAAAAATGTAGATCCGCGGATACGGATACAGATACGGAGCTCAGTATTTTTTTTCCTGTATTCAATTCCTCGTGTCATCGATGCCCATCCCCTCCCCCTCTTGCTTGCTTTGCCTGTGGCATTGCCAAAAAAAATCAGAAGGAGATACAGTTGGCTTTATTTCTTTTCGATGGTCAAAAAAGGCAAATTTCTATTCAAATTTCGGTTACTGATATCTACCCCCCTCCCTTGGATACGCCACCCCTGTGTTTTCTTTTGTTTAATGGTTAATCCGCATTGAATCATGTCGAGGCAAAGATAAGCGCGCTTGACCTTGACACAGTTTCAAACACAATTTTTTTTAAACTAAAACAGCGATAACGTAAGAACTCAGGTCTTCCACTCACCCCTGTTGTCTCGGCAAATAAGATTTGCCATCATGGCATAGAATGAAAACTCAGCATTTCTGTTTGCAGTGGCAACGCTAAAAGTTTCGATTTGCACTGCACGGAGTTATGTTTTTATTTTTAGTGTGACACAAGCAGAGTAGATACAGTTTGCGTATTTTAGTTTAAAGTGATTAAATCAAAGTACAAACCAATGTCAACAAAAAAGTTTAGTAGCATAATATGGAGATATTTTGTAGTAGTAAATGATGAACGCGCCAAATGCAAAATTTGTGACGCAGATTATTCTCGCAAGGGTAAAGGAACAACTTCTTTAAAAAAACATCTGCAGCGAAAACATCCCGAAGAATATGATTTATTCCTTAAAGAAGATTCCGTTAAAAAGAAAACCGATGACATTGCACTTCCGGGGACATCTTTACAGACTGAGGATTTCGACAAACTTTTATGGATGACTGCATAGAAAAAGCTAAAATGTGGAATAGCACAAACCCGAAGTCAATTAAACTTGATTACTTAATTGCTGAAATGATAGCATTATCTGATTTATCTTTTCAACACGTAGAAGAACTGGGGTTCCGACGATCATGTTGTTCCAAATTATGTTTTAAAAGGCAGAAAATATTTTACGGAACTAGTTTGCAGTGAACTTTACGACAAAGTTTCGTCGAAAATAAAGAACATGTTGCAAGATTTTGAGAAAGTTTCCTTTACTTCAGATATCTGGTCCGATTCTTCATCGGGGGTTTCATTGTTATCGTTAACTTGTCATGGTATCACCAAAGATTTTATTCGAAAAAATATCGTTTTGAAAGCAGATATTTTGGAAGAACGGCACACTGGAGATTACATTTCGGCATTATTTCAAAGCATGTTAGAAGAATGGGGAATTCCAAAACAAAATGTACACTGCATGGTAAGAGATGGAGGATCCAATATGAAACTTGCCTGCACTTTGTCTGAAATAAATAATATCGACTGTACTGCACATCAATTGAACCTGGTGTTCAAGGATGCTATTAAAAAAGTCGATGCAATCTCCCTATTACTTACGAAATGTAGGAAAATTGCAGGACATTTCAATCACTCAACAGTGGCAAAACAAAAATTGGAAAAATTGTAAGTTCGACTAAATCAAAGAGTCCTGAAAGTTTTGCAAGACTCGCCGACACGATGGAATTCCAGCTTTTATATGTTGGAAAGGCTTGACTGCACCAAGGACTCGTTGTCATTTTATTCTTCTAATAATAAAATAGAACAGCTTAATGCCGAAGAATGGGTTTTAATTCGAGATTTAGTAAAAGTTCTGAAGCCTCTGGAGGATACCACAAAAAAATTGAGCTCACAAAACGTATGTGTATCCGACGTTATTCCTCTGGTACGAGCATTGACCAAAATATATGACGAGATTGGCATTTCTGATATAAATGGAGAAAGTGTCAACATCAATTCAGCTGCTGCTGTTGATTTTGTGTGTTCATTGAAGAATGAATTAGATCATCGTTTTTCTGAAATTGATAAAAATATATTGTTCCAACTGGCAACATTTTTAGACCCTCGTTACAAAAGCAAATTCTTCAGTGACTTAGTCATCAAAGATATAAAACAGAAATTACTAACAGCTTTAGAAACTGAAGTAAGCCCCACAACAACTGCAACTAGCACAGAAAAATCTAATAGTGTTAGAAAGGAGCCTTGCAACAGTTTGGAAGAGTCTATGGCCAACATGTTGTACAGTGACGACGATGATGGAGAACTTGATTATCAAATATCAGATGCAAAAGCTAATTTTCTCGCAGAATATTCCAGAGAAAAAAGATTATCAAGAGACCAAGATCCATTAAAGTATTGGCAGATTAACAGTAACAGACTCGTTGAACTCAGCCGCATTGCTCGCACATATTTAACGTCACCTGCAACAAGCGTACCAAGTGAGCAGTTTTTTAGTGCAGCAGGGATTGTTTATGATCCTCATCGTAATAGACTTTTGGGGGACAAAGCTGCCAAGTTATTCTTTTTGAAGTACAACTTACCATTACTTAATTTTAATTATGATAAATAAGAATTATTTAATCCTGAAAATGTGATTGTTTCATCTAATAATAAAATTAACGTTGTACATTTAATTAATTTTTTTTCAAAAAAAATCTATTGAAGATTTCAGTTTTGATCTCATTATAAAGATAAAGATAAGTGAATTTATAACTTACAATAAATATATATATATATTGGAATACCATTTCATTGCTGTCTATCCTACGAATTTCAAACACGAAATAAAATTTGATAAAGTAAAAGATCCGTTTAAGATCCGCCAAAAAATAACGGATCCGGATCCGGAACTATTTTCTCCCTCGGATATCCGCGGATACGGATACGGATATCCGGCACATCACTAATTTAGACTAAGACAAAGTCCCTATTGTTATTGACTTTTAAATATAAATATTTATTTTATTTTTATTTTTTTATTTATTTATTTATTTTGTGGAAGAGATCTTCTCGTGATTCAAGCTCTGTTATTGGTTTCTAACCTGTCTTACAAAAGAACCCCGCTTCACGTTTACTACGAAAAAATGCATATTTGTTGTTATCTCTATTTATTTTACATTTTTATTTATTATTATTTTTTTTTTATTTTTTTTTTGTCTCACGTTGGTTAATTTGAGCTACATTTTAAAAGATTTTAGTAGGTATACGTTGTTTTGAAAAATACTGACTTTGTTATACTGTTGTTTTATTAAAGCATCCATTAAGAGATTGTCTGTAAATCATGTCACCACTTATAACACTAGAACCGCCAACCGGGTCATTTTGACCCAAAACGATGTTTCGCTCATCACCAAGCGAAAAGTATCAATAGGAGAGAAAAAACCTTTTGTGACTTTATGTGAACAACAGCTTACCGAAATAAAAAATCCGTAACATAAATATTTTTCTGATAAATGACCCTTATACCTAGAACCGCCGACCGGTAATATACGATACGTTAGTGCGCAAATGATGGGAAACGGCTGTATTTTTCGAAAAGTAGCAGTATTACTTCTTCCCCACCCTCGTTGCAAGAATAGATGATGAAGATAATGATGAACGAGTTTTGATTTTGAAAATTGAGGACGAATACCTACCTCCTAGTGAAGAAAATTTCGATTTGGATTCAGAAAATGAAAGTGAAAATAACAGTGAAAATGCTGTAACAGTCGCTGGCCCTTCTTATATCAATAAGGACAATTTATCCGATGTGAAAGGGAAATCAAACATTCGAAGAAAAGATAAACAAAGGCAAAGAAATTTTGAAAAGGAACCAACACGAACATTCAAAGTTGGAAATAATGAAGATGGCACAGTTTGGAATGTCGCTGAAATAGGAATAAAGGATAGGGGAAGAAAATCAAATGTAATGTCTTGAAAGAAGTTGGAGGCCCAACAGCACATGCTAAACGCAATGTTATCGACAGCAGTCTTCTAAGTGCCTGGAAGCTTTTTGTAGATGAATGGATCTTGAAGCATATAGAGAAATTTACTGAAGATGAAGCTCAACGGCAGACTCATAATAGAGAGTGGAGTATAACATTAGAAGAAATAGATACTTTTGTAGCAATTTTATATGCTCGTGGAATTTATTGTGAAAAAGGGCTTGAACTGGATAGCTTGTGATCAAAAGACTGGGGACCACCCTTTTTCC